>NW_027663072.1:12500-20000 GCF_963989245.1 Nansenia antarctica
TAAAGTCAGGTATAAGTGTAAGCCTGGTCTATCTTTATTAAAGTCAGGTCTAAGTGTAAGCCTGGTCTATCTTTATTAAAGTCAGGTCTAAGTGTAAGCCTGGGTCTATCTTTATTAAAGTCAGGTCTAAGTGTAAGCCTGGTCTATCTTTATTAAAGTCAGGTATAAGTGTAAGCCTGGTCTATCTTTATTAAAGTCAGGTCTAAGTGTAAGCCTGGGTCTATCTTTATTAAGTCAGGTCTAAGTGTAAGCCTGGGTCTATCTTTATTAAGTCAGGTCTAAGTGTAAGCCTGGGTCTATCTTTATTAAAGTCAGGTCTAAGTGTAAGACTGGGTCTATCTTTATTAAAGTCAGGTCTAAGTGTAAGACTCTGTCTATCTTTATTAAAGTCAGATCTAAGTGTAAGCCTGGTCTATCTTTATTAAAGTCAGGTCTAAGTGTAAGCCTGGTCTATCTTTATTAAAGTCAGGTCTAAGTGTAAGACTGGGTCTATCTTTATTAAAGTCAGGTCTAAGTGTAAGACTGGGTCTATCTTTATTAAAGTCAGGTCTAAGTGTAAGCCTGGTCTATCTTTATTAAAGTCAGATCTAAGTGTAAGCCTGGTCTATCTTTATTAAAGTCAGGTCTAAGTGTAAGCCTGGTCTATCTTTATTAAAGTCAGGTCTAAGTGTAAGACTGGGTCTATCTTTATTAAAGTCAGGTCTAAGTGTAAGCCTGGGTCTATCTTTATTAAAGTCAGATCTAAGTCTAAGACTGGGTCTATCTTTATTAAAGTCAGGTATAAGTGTAAGCCTGGTCTATCTTTATTAAAGTCAGGTCTAAGTGTAAGCCTGGTCTATCTTTATTAAAGTCAGGTCTAAGTGTAAGCCTGGGTCTATCTTTATTAAAGTCAGGTCTAAGTGTAAGCCTGGTCTATCTTTATTAAAGTCAGGTATAAGTGTAAGCCTGGTCTATCTTTATTAAAGTCAGGTCTAAGTGTAAGCCTGGGTCTATCTTTATTAAGTCAGGTCTAAGTGTAAGCCTGGGTCTATCTTTATTAAGTCAGGTCTAAGTGTAAGCCTGGGTCTATCTTTATTAAAGTCAGGTCTAAGTGTAAGACTGGGTCTATCTTTATTAAAGTCAGGTCTAAGTGTAAGCCTGGTCTATCTTTATTAAAGTCAGGTCTAAGTGTAAGACTGGGTCTATCTTTATTAAAGTCAGGTCTAAGTGTAAGACTGGGTCTATCTTTATTAAAGTCAGGTCTAAGTGTAAGCCTGGTCTATCTTTATTAAAGTCAGATCTAAGTGTAAGCCTGGTCTATCTTTATTAAAGTCAGGTCTAAGTGTAAGCCTGGTCTATCTTTATTAAAGTCAGGTCTAAGTGTAAGCCTGGGTCTATCTTTATTAAGTCAGGTCTAAGTGTAAGCCTGGGTCTATCTTTATTAAGTCAGGTCTAAGTGTAAGCCTGGGTCTATCTTTATTAAAGTCAGGTCTAAGTGTAAGACTGGGTCTATCTTTATTAAAGTCAGGTCTAAGTGTAAGACTCTGTCTATCTTTATTAAAGTCAGATCTAAGTGTAAGCCTGGTCTATCTTTATTAAAGTCAGGTCTAAGTGTAAGCCTGGTCTATCTTTATTAAAGTCAGGTCTAAGTGTAAGACTGGGTCTATCTTTATTAAAGTCAGGTCTAAGTGTAAGACTGGGTCTATCTTTATTAAAGTCAGGTCTAAGTGTAAGCCTGGTCTATCTTTATTAAAGTCAGATCTAAGTGTAAGCCTGGTCTATCTTTATTAAAGTCAGGTCTAAGTGTAAGCCTGGTCTATCTTTATTAAAGTCAGGTCTAAGTGTAAGACTGGGTCTATCTTTATTAAAGTCAGGTCTAAGTGTAAGACTGGGTCTATCTTTATTAAAGTCAGGTCTAAGTGTAAGACTGGTCTATCTTTATTAAAGTCAGGTCTAAGTGTAAGCCTGGTCTATCTTTATTAAAGTCAGGTCTAAGTGTAAGACTGGGTCTATCTTTATTAAAGTCAGGTCTAAAGGCCGATTTAGGGTTCTGCGTCGAATTTACGTGCGTAGCCTTACGTAGGCCTTACGTAGGTCTCGCAATTTACACTTCTGCGTAGGCCGTGCTGCAATTACACCGTCACATCGCTAGGTGGCAGTGTGTTTTCAGCCCCTGTGCTGTGCCTCTTCCGGTTAGGAACTCAACGGAGCTCAAAGCTCAAAGCGGCATAATAGCGATCTTTTTGTTGGTATGCTTGTTGTAAATAAAAGTTATATGATGCATTGAAATGACATTAAACTAAGATAATACGATGGTTATCATAATTTTTCAAATCTTTATTAATAAGTAATTACAGAAAAGGTGAATGACATTTCTGCCATGACTTCCGCATTTTGGGCGACGAGAGTCGAAATCTTGTCTGAATCATGTGCTACCAAGCGGACCAATCACAGAGCTTACGGTTACATGCGCTCTGACGCGTGGTTAGATTTTTTGAGAGGAGCGCGTCAAGGCTACGCAAGGGCACGTGGGACTACGTAAGCTTACGCGTAGCCTACGGCGTCGACTTTACGCAGAAGCCTAAACCGGCCTTAAGTGTAAGCCTGGGTCTATCTTTATTAAAGTCAGGTCTAAGTGTAAGCCTGGTCTATCTTTATTAAAGTCAGATCTAAGTGTAAGCCTGGTCTGTCTTTATTAAAGTCAGGTCTAAGTGTAAGACTGGGTCTATCTTTATTAAAGTCAGGTCTAAGTGTAAGACTGGGTCTATCTTTATTAAAGTCAGGTCTAAGTGTAACCTGCAGAGGGCAGCATATCTAAGTCTAAGTGTAAGCCTGGGTCTATCTTTATTAAGTCAGGTCTAAGTGTAAGCCTGGGTCTGTTACCATGGAGACAGTCAGGTCTAAGTGTAAGCCTGGGTCTGTTACCATGGAGACAGTCAGGTCTAAGTGTAAGCCTGGTCTATCTTTATTAAAGTCAGGTCTAAGTGTAAGCCTGGTCTATCTTTATTAAAGTCAGGTCTAAGTGTAAGCCTGGTCTATCTTTATTAAAGTCAGGTCTAAGTGTAAGACTGGGTCTATCTTTATTAAAGTCAGGTCTAAGTGTAAGCCTGGGTCTGTTACCATGGAGACAGTCAGGTCTAAGTGTAAGCCTGGTCTATCTTTATGCTCCCGGGCACTGAGACCAGAGCTCAGACATCAAAGCAAATATGTTAAGACCCAGGGATTACAGGAGCTGGGAGGCTGGGGGAGTGTGTGTGTGTGTGTGTGTGTGTGTGTGTGTGTGTGTGTGTGTGTGTGTGTCTGAACTCTGAAGACAATGTCAGAAGCTTCCAAATCCCTGGCCTTTCTGTGTATCGCCATGGGAACACTTCCCTGGCCTGTGATTGGCTCCTCACCTGGGCCTGTCCTGGGAGTGTGTACTGACAGGGAGGGAGGGAGGGGGGGAGGGAGGGGGGGAGGGAGAGGAGGAGGGAGGGGGAGAGGGGAGGGAGGGAGGGGGAGAGGGAGGGAGGGAGGAGGGGAGGGAGGGAGGGGGGGAGGGGAGGGAGGGAGAGGGGAGGGAGGGGGGGAGGGGGAGAGGGGTGGGCAGGGGTGAGACAGAGGGGAGAGAGGGGGGAGGGAGGGAGGGAGGGGGAGAGGGGAGGGAGGGGGGTGGGCAGGGGTGAGACAGAGGGGAGGGAGGGGGGAGGGAGGGGGGAGGGAGGAAGGGGGGGAGGGGGAGAGGGGAGGGAGGGAGAGGGGAGGGAGGGAGGGGGGGAGGGGGAGAGGGGAGGGAGGGAGAGAGGGGGGGAGGGGGAGAGGGGAGGGAGGGAGAGGGGAGGGAGGAGGGAGGGAGGGGGAGAGGGGAGGGAGGGGGGTGGGCAGGGGTGAGACAGAGGGGAGGGAGGGGGGAGGGAGGGGGGAGGGAGGGAGGGAGGGAGGGGGGGAGGGGGAGAGGGGAGGGAGGGAGGGGGGAGGGGGAGAGGGGAGGGAGGGAGAGAGGGGAGGGAGGGGGGTGGGCAGGGGTGAGACAGAGGGGAGGGAGGGGGGAGGGGAGGGAGGGAGAGGGGAGGGAGGGAGGGGGGGAGGGGGAGAGGGGAGGGAGGGAGGGGGAGAGGGGAGGGAGGGGGGTGGGCAGGGGTGAGACAGAGGGGAGGGAGGGGGAGAGGGGAGGGAGGGAGGGGGAGAGGGAGGGAGGGAGGAGGGGAGGGAGGGAGGGGGGGAGGGGAGGGAGGGAGAGGGGAGGGAGGGGGGGAGGGGGAGAGGGGTGGGCAGGGGTGAGACAGAGGGGAGAGAGGGGGGAGGGAGGGAGGGAGGGGGAGAGGGGAGGGAGGGGGGTGGGCAGGGGTGAGACAGAGGGGAGGGAGGGGGGAGGGAGGGGGGAGGGAGGAAGGGGGGGAGGGGGAGAGGGGAGGGAGGGAGAGGGGAGGGAGGGAGGGGGGGAGGGGGAGAGGGGAGGGAGGGAGAGAGGGGGGGAGGGGGAGAGGGGAGGGAGGGAGAGGGGAGGGAGGAGGGAGGGAGGGGGAGAGGGGAGGGAGGGGGTGGGCAGGGGTGAGACAGAGGGGAGGGAGGGGGGAGGGAGGGGGGAGGGAGGGAGGGAGGGAGGGGGGGAGGGGGAGAGGGGAGGGAGGGAGGGGGGAGGGGGAGAGGGGAGGGAGGGAGAGAGGGGAGGGAGGGAGGTGGGCAGGGGTGAGACAGAGGGGAGGGAGGGGGGAGGGGAGGGAGGGAGAGGGGAGGGAGGGAGGGGGGGAGGGGGAGAGGGGAGGGAGGGAGGGGGAGAGGGGAGGGAGGGGGGTGGGCAGGGGTGAGACAGAGGGGAGGGAGGGAGGGAGGGAGGGGGGGAGGGAGGGAGGCAGGGGTGAGACAGAGGGGAGGGAGGGAGGGAGGGAGGGGGGTGGGCAGAGGTGAGACAGGGGAGGGAGGGAGGGAGGGAGCTGCCACTGTAGTCCCAGGTGTGCGTTACACAACAGTCTCCAGAGGGTGGAGGGGGGGGGGGCTCTGCAGCCTGACTAGACAAACAGCAGCCTACACACACACACACACACACACACACACACACACACACACACACACACACACACACACAGCCCTAGCTCACCTGTGCGGCACTCTGGTAATTAGGCAGAGGAGCAATAATATCGCTCTCTCTGTCTCTCTCTGTCTCTCTCTCTCTGTCTCTCTCTATCTTTCTCTCTCTGTCTCTCTCTGTCTCTCTCTCTCTGTATCTGTCTCTCTCTGTCTCTCTCTCTCTGTCTCTCTCTCTCTGTCTCTCTCTCTCTCTCTCTCTCTCTCTGTCTCTGTCTCTCTCTCATGGTCATGGTTGTGGTCATGGTTGTGGTCATGTTCATGGTCGGTACCTGAAGTTCTTGATGTGGTCCTCCACGCCGCTGAGCTGCAGGCTGTGTGTCAGGGCCTGGTGGTACGTCAGCGCCTGGGTGGACGAACCCCAGTTCACATCTACACACACACACACACACACACACACACACACGTGTTAGTGTCTGGTATGGGTGGTCTCCAGCGCGGGGTCAGGCCGTCATGCAGAGCGGCAGTCGGTAGGGAGGCGTGTGTGTGTGTGTGTGGCTGCGTGTCACACTGTGTGTGCGAGTCAGAGTGTGTGTAGAGTGTGTATCAAACATTGTGTGTGTGTAGAGAGCTGGGTGTGAAGCTGTGAAGCTGTGTGTGTGCAGGTGTGTGTGTGTGTGTGTGTAGCTGCGTGTGTGTGTATGTGTAGCTGCGTGTGTGTGTGTGTGTGTGTGTGTGTGTGTGTGTGTGTGTAGCTGCGTGTGTGTGTGTGTGTGTGTGTGTGTGTGTGTGTGTGTGTGCGTGTGTGTGTGTGGTGTGTGTGTGTGTGTGTGTAGCTGCGTGTGTGTGTGTGTGTGTGTGTGTGTGTGTGTGTGTGTGTGCAGGTGTGTGTGTGTAGCTGCGTGTGTGTGTGTGTGTGTGTGTGTGTGTGTGTGTGTGCAGATGTGTGTGTGTCACTTGAGGAGCTGCGTGTTTTAACTTCTTGTGCATGTCTATATTTGTGCCTGTGCCCCCTTGGGTCAGGCGTGTGTGTGTGTGTGTGTGTGTGTGTGTGTGTGTGTGTGTGTGTGTGTGTGTGTGTGTGTGTGGTCCCATGTGGGGTCTCCTACCATCTGGAGACCCAGTTGGACCTCACACACACACACACACACACACACACACACACACATTTACATTTATTTTTTCTTGCTATCCTTCTTTTTCCGTATTTCATGTAACATTATAGAACAGCTGTGTGTGTGTTACCTACTATAAGAGTTTAACACTAGAACAGCCGTGTCTATGTTACCTACTATAAGAGTTTAACACTAGAACAGCCATGTCTATGTTACCTACTATAAGAGTTTAACACTAGAACAGCCGTGTCTATGTTACCTACTATAAGAGTTTAACACTAGAACAGCCGTGTCTATGTTACCTACTATAAGAGTTTAACACTAGAACAGCCGTGTCTATGTTACCTACTATAAGAGTTTAACACTAGAACAGTCGTGTCTATGTTACCTACTATAAGAGTTTAACACTAGAACAGCCGTGTCTATGTTACCTACTATAAGAGTTTAACACTAGAACAGCCGTGTCTATGTTACCTACTATAAGAGTTTAACACTAGAACAGCCGTGTCTATGTTACCTACTATAAGAGTTTAACACTAGAACAGCCGTGTGTGTGTTACCTACTATAAGAGTTTAACACTAGAACAGCCATGTCTATGTTACCTACTATAAGAGTTTAAACTTAGACACGGCTGTTCTAGTGTTAAACTCTTATAGTAGGTAACATAGACATGGCTGTTCTAGTGTTAAACTCTTATAGTAGGTAACATAGACACGGCTGTTCTAGTGTTACTAGAACAGCCGTGTCTATGTTACCTACTATAAGAGTTTAACACTAGAACTGAAAAAAACAACAACTGCAAAATAGCTTTATCCTAGCTTATCCACCACCTCCTCCTCCTCCACCTCCCCCTCCCCCTCCTCCTCCCCCTCCTCCTCCACCTCCTCCTCCTCCACCCCCTCCTCCTCCTCCCCCTCCTCCTCCTCCTCCACCTCCTCCCCCTCCTCCTCCTCCCCCTCCTCCTCCTCCTCCGCCCCCTCCCCCTCCTCCTCCTCCTCCACCTCCTCCACCCACCTGGCTTCTTGTAGCTGACGTAGATGTAGAGGCCCATGACGATGACGTTGGTGAGGAGCGCCGCCCACCAGTTGATGACGAACATGACCACGCAGCACAGCACCGCGCCCGCCAGAGACACCCACATGTTGTAGTACTTGAAGCTGGGCCTCCATCCTGGGAGGGGGCAGAGAGGGGGGGTTACGGGGTCGTCATAGCACCTCCTACAGATCACCTCCTAAAACCTCCACTTTGCTATGAAACAGCCAGGTTACTCTAGATCACCGTCATGTACTACCAACAGCTACTGCTGCTACACAGCTAGCTTCTGATACAGCTAGCTCCTGATACAGCTAGCTTCTGATACAGCTAGCTTCTTATACAGCTAGCTTCTGATACAGCTAGCTC
>NW_027663072.1:30000-33690 GCF_963989245.1 Nansenia antarctica
TACTACAGCCTTACTACTACCTTACTACTACAGCCTTACTACAACCTTACTACAACCCTACTACAGCCTTACTACAGCCTTACTACTACCTTACTACTACAGCCTTACTACAACCTTACTACAACCTTACTACAGCCTTACTACAACCTTACTACAACCCTACTACAACCTTACTACAACCTTACTACAGCCTTACTACAACCCTACTACAGCCTTACTACAACCTTACTACAACCCTACTACAACCTTACTACTACAGCCTTACTACTACAGCCTTACTACTACAGCCTTACTACAACCTTACTACAGCCTTACTACAACCTTACTACAGCCTTACTACAGCCCTACTACAACCTTAATACAGCCTTACTACAACCTTACTACAGCCTTACTACAACCTTACTACAACCTTACTACAGCCTTACTACAGCCTTACTACAACCTTACTACAACCTTACTACAACCCTACTACAACCTTAATACAGCCTTACTACAGCCTTACTACAACCTTACTACAACCCTACTACAGCCTTACTACAACCTTACTACAACCCTACTACAACCTTAATACAGCCTTACTACAACCTTACTACAGCCTTACTACAACCTTACTACAACCCTACTACAGCCTTACTACAACCTTACTACAGCCTTACTACAACCTTACTACAGCCTTACTACAGCCTTACTACAGCCTTACTACAACCTTACTACAACCTTACTACAACCTTAATACAGCCTTACTACAACTTTACTACAACCTTACTACAACCCTACTACAACCTTACTACAACCTTACTACTACAGCCTTACTACAACCCTACTACAGCCTTACTACAGCCTTACTACTACAGCCTTACTACAACCCTACTACAACCTTACTACAGCCTTACTACTACAGCCTTACTACAACCCTACTACAGCCTTACTACTACAGCCTTACTACAACCCTACTACAACCCTACTACAGCCTTACTACTACAGCCTTACTACAACCTTACTACTACAGCCTTACTACAGCCTTACTACTACAGCCTTACTACAACCCTACTACAGCCTTACTACTACAGCCTTACTACAACCCTACTACAACCCTACTACAGCCTTACTACAGCCTTACTACAACCTTACTACAACCCTACTACAGCCTTACTACAACCCTACTACAGCCTTACTACTACAGCCTTACTACAACCCTACTACAACCCTACTACAGCCTTACTACTACAGCCTTACTACAACCCTACTACAGCCTTACTACAGCCTTACTACAACCTTACTACAGCCTTACTACAACCTTACTACAACCCTACTACAACCTTACTACAACCTTACTACAACCTTACTACAGCCTTACTACTACCCTACTACAACCTTACTACAACCTTACTACAGCCTTACTACAACCTTACTACAACCTTACTACAACCTTACTACAGCCTTACTACAGCCTTACTACAACCTTACTACAACCTTACTACAGCCTTACTACAACCTTACTACAGCCTTACTACAGCCTTACTACTACAACCCTACTACAACCTTACTACAGCCTTACTACAACCTTACTACAGCCTTACTGCAACCTTACTACAGCCTGACAGTCCACGCTCTGTAGGATCAGACCAAGGTACAACGTTACTGTAATTAAAATGACATTTTCCCCAAGGATCAATCCTTGGCCCCCTTCTATTCAATCGCGATTCTCTCTCTCTTCAAACTAAAAAACAGGTCATTAATCTTGGTGTAATTCTAGACTCCGATCTAAACTTCAACAGCCAAATAAACTCGATAACTAAATCAGCCTACTATCACCTGAAAAACATAACAAGAATGAGAGGTTTGATGTCCAAGCAAGACCTTGAAAAACTCATCCATGCATTTGTTTTGAGTAGACCTGATTATTGTAATGGTCTACTAACAGGCCTATCTAAAGGAGCTGTTCGTAAGCTGCAGCTCATCCAAAACGCCGCTGCTAGGGTCCTAACAAAAACAAAGAAGTTTGAACACATTACACCAATCCTGAGATCCCTGCATTCTACAGATTCTCTCTCAGAGAATTTAATTACTCCTAATTACATACAAATCACAAAATGGTCTTGGACCAAAATACATCAGATCTCCTCCCACCCTATATTCCAGCAAGGTCCCTAAGGTCAGCTGAGACTAATCAGCTAATCATTCCAAGAGTGAAAACAAAACACGGTGCAGCAGCTTTCAGTCACGCTGCCGCATGCTCCTGGAACAAACTCCCTGAAGAAATCAAACAGGCCCAAACCCTTAAAATATTTAAATCTAAGCTTAAGACCTTCATGTTTTTGCAGCAGTTATGATTAAACACAAACACTTCTATCAATGTATTTTATCCATAGACTATTATCTTATTAAATGTTTTATCTATTTTCTTATATTCTGCTTTTATTCATTGGGTTAGGGGATAGGGTTAGGGTTATTTTAATTTTCTTACTTTTTATTTTGTATTTTCTTACTGTATTTTTAAAATAATGAATGTAAAGCTATTTGAATTACCCCTGTTGTATGAAATGAGCTGTACTAATAAACCTGCCTGGCCTAACAACCAGACTGAAGCCTTAACAACCTGACTGAAGCCTAACAACCTGACTGAAGCCCAACACCACCCAGACATGAGGCTGAAACATCACCAGACATGAGGCTGAAACATCACCAGACATGAGGCTGAAACATCACCAGACATGAGGCTGAAACATCACCAGACATGAGGCTGAAACATCACCAGACATGAGGCTGAAACATCATCAGACATGAGGCTGAAACACCACCAGACATGAGGCTGAAACATCACCAGACATGAGGCTGAAACATCACCAGACATGAGGCTGAAACATCATCAGACATGAGGCTGAAACACCACCAGACATGAGGCTGAAACATCACCAGACATGAGGCTGAAACATCACCAGACATGAGGCTGAAACATCACCAGACATGAGGCTGAAACATCATCAGACATGAGGCTGAAACATCATCAGACATGAGGCTGAAACATCATCAGACATGAGGCTGAAACATCATCAGACATGAGGCTGAAACATCATCAGACATGAGGCTGAAACATCATCAGACATGAGGCTGAAACATCATCAGACATGAGGCTGAAACATCACCAGACATGAGGCTGAAACATCACCAGACATGAGGCTGAAACATCACCAGACATGAGGCTGAAACATCATCAGACATGAGGCTGAAACATCATCAGACATGAGGCTGAAACATCACCAGACATGAGGCTGAAACATCACCAGACATGAGGCTGAAACATCACCAGACATGAGGCTGAAACATCATCAGACATGAGGCTGAAACATCATCAGACATGAGGCTGAAACATCATCAGACATGAGGCTGAAACATCATCAGACATGAGGCTGAAACATCATCAGAATCCAAACTATGGAAGTCATTTGTGGGCGTGACCATATAAGGACGTGAGGAACACAAGCAGGACTCTGTCATCAACCCTCAACCAATTACAACCAGCAGACTGGCCCACTGAAAGAGAGTGTCTGTGTGTGTGTGTGTGTGTGTGTGTGTGTGTGTGTGTGTGTGTGTGTGTGTGTGTGTGTGTGTGTGTGTGTGTGTGTGTGTGTGTGTGTGTAGGGGGAATGGTTAAAACACTTCAAAGTCCTTGAAGGAGTCATTATAAAC
>NW_027663071.1:0-118000 GCF_963989245.1 Nansenia antarctica
TTTTTTGCATTCGTTCTCAAGTTATATCAAACTATCAAAGTGTTGTTTTCTGCCTTTCACGAGCACATTTTAACTTGTTGTTGAATAATCCTATAATGTAACTCTAAATGACAATCAGAGCAACTTGAATTGCGTGTGTGCAGCCTTTTGCTCAAAAGTGATCAACGTTTCGTTTTCGGAGTCTCTTTTGACAATCTCTTCGAGAGCTGTTTTCAGTCATTAACAGAGCTGTTCTGAAAGTGTCCAAGCGGCCTGTTCTTAGAGTGGACTGTTTTTTGCATTCGTTCTCAAGTTATATCAAACTATCAAAGTGTTGTTTTCTGCCTTTCACGAGCACATTTTAACTTGTTGTTGAATAATCCTATAATGTAACTTTAAATGACAATCAGAGCAACTTGAATTGCGTGTGTGCAGCCTTTTGCTCAAAAGTGATCAACGTTTCGTTTTCGGAGTCTCTTTTGACAATCTCTTCGAGAGCTGTTTTCAGTCATTAACAGAGCTGTTCTGAAAGTGTCCAAGCGGCCTGTTCTTAGAGTGGAGTGTTTTTTGCATTCGTTCTCAAGTTATATCAAACTATCAAAGTGTTGTTTTCTGCCTTTCACGAGCACATTTTGACTTGTTGTTGAATAATCCTATAATGTAACTCTAAATGACAATCAGAGCAACTTGAATTGCGTGTGTGCAGCCTTTTGCTCAAAAGTGATCAACGTTTCGTTTTCGGAGTCTCTTTTGACAATCTCTTCGAGAGCTGTTTTCAGTCATTAACAGAGCTGTTCTGAAAGTGTCCAAGCGGCCTGTTCTGAGAGTGGACTGTTTTTTGCATTCGTTCTCAAGTTCTATCAGTGTTGTTTTCTGCTTTTCTGGAGCACATTTTGACTTGTTGTTGAATAATCCTATAATGTAACTCTAAATGCAGTGGCGTAGCGCAAAATCCCGGGGCCCCCCCGCAAGGTGGCGGCGGGGGCCCTTTCGCAACGGAGTAAAAAAAAAAAAAAAAAAGTGCGTTTTTTAGAGGCCGATGCGTTATTGACGTTGCGAAATTTCGCAATATGCACTCTACATTCTAAATGCTTGACTTAGCAAAAGGTACAAACAAGTGAGAGCAATAGCCTATAACTAAAACCAAATGGTAGACTACACTATATCAGTAGAATGTATTATAAGTAGAATAGTACAAGCTTTATTTATTTTAACAAAGTGTGGTGTGCACAGCAGTGTGATATCTGTAAACATATCTGTAGACTCTCCGCTAAGGGTTGCCAGATGGGATTGAGAATTTCCAACCTAATCAATCTAAAAACTTCTAAATCCACCAAAAACCAGCCAATCTGGCAACCCTGTCTCCGCTGCATCAGAGTCTACTTGTTGCGTAAAATTGGCCAGGGTTAGTCAAATCCTTTGTTGGACATCTCGTTTCTTAAGTCCTGGTATATTGTGGCATTTCTTTACTGTTTGCCATCTGGTCTAGGAATACCCAGGGAGACGCAGACAGCAGAAGTAGAATAGAATAGTAGAATAGAAAAAGAAACAGCTATATATAGCCTAACCATGCTGAATTATGTACCTGTATGATGCACTGACAGCCTGTGACTGTAAACCTGGCCGGACCCTGCCTTTCTGCCTGAGTTTGAGTATGATGCTGCCCAAATAAATGTTATTGTTTAGTGCTGTACGCTTTCGTGGTATTATATTGTGTGAATTATCATCTGTATGTTGTTTTTCTTTCACTCGACTAACCGCCGAGATAATACTTGAGACATGTACTTCCGTAAACATACATTTTTTATTGGATTTTTTTACAATATCGGACCGACAGTCCCACATATAGCGGCTATAATGTCCGAATAGAGAATCTATCACCACCTAAAGAATGCTTATTGTACTTTGTATTGTATTTTCGCTTGCTCATTTTCCTTGTGTCTCGCTGCCTACGTGTGACGTCAAAGTCATGTTGCTATTGGATACGGCTAACCATGTATATATTTTTAAATATAGGCCTATATATTAAAATTAAGGTTGACACAATGAAGGGCCACTTATTTTCTTTGTTTTATATATTTTTAAATTATTAAAAAAAAAAAAAAAAAAAAAAATGGATCCAATGTTAGGGGGCCCCCTAGTGGCTGGGGCCCCCCCGCGGTGCGTCGCTTGCGGGCCCGTCCGCTACGCCACTGGAGCAGATACTGTAGAACATATCTAGAGTAGATCTATCTGTTGAATGTTGCTTCTGACTCAGGCCTGCTAGGCAAGGCAAGTTTATTTGTATAGCACATTTCATACAACAGGGGAAATTCAAAGTGCTTTACATGCATTATTTAAAAATACAGCAAGAGGAGCATAAGAAAATAAAAATTACAATGAATAAAAGCAGATATAAGAAGTAAATAGATAAAACGTTTAAAAAGACAATAGTTAATGGAAAAAAGACATTGATAGAAGTGTTTGTGTTTAATCTAACTAAAGGTAGCCTACTACTCGGCTACGGGAAGTCCCTTTAAAATGTCATATTTATCTGAATGTCGCGTTCTGTCACATGACGGACATATTATTATTAGGCTATGAAATACCAGATTCGGTAGTACGCCAGCCGTAATAGACAGACCGGACCATTCCGCATGAAAGTGTCCCATATCCTCATGTACTTCCATTGAAGTGTCCCATATCCTCATGCACTTCAATTGAAGTGTCCCATATCCTCATGTACTTCCATTGAAGTGTCCCATATCCTCATGTACTTCCATTGAAGTGTCCCATATCCTCATGTACTTCAATTGAAGTGTCCCATATCCTCATGTACTTCCATTGAAGTGTCCCACATCCTCATGTACTTCCATTGAAGTGTCCCACATCCTCATGTACTTCCATTGAAGTGTCCCATATCCTCATGTACTTCCATTGAAGTGTCCCATATCCTCATGTACTTCCATTGAAGTGTCCCACATCCTCATGTACTTCCATTGAAGTGTCCCATATCCTCATGCACTTCCATTGAAGTGTCCCATATCCTCATGTACTTCAATTGAAGTGTCCCATATCCTCATGTACTTCAATTGAAGTGTCCCATATCCTCATGTACTTCCATTGAAGTGTCCCATGCACTTCAATTGAAGTGTCCCATATCCTCATGTACTTCAATTGAAGTGTCCCATATCCTCATGCACTTCAATTGAAGTGTCCCATATCCTCATGTACTTCCATTGAAGTGTCCCATATCCTCATGCACTTCTTGAAGTGTCCCATATCCTCATGTACTTCAATTGAAGTGTCCCATATCCTCATGCACTTCAATTGAAGTGTCCCATGCACTTCAATTGAAGTGTCCCATATCCTCATGCACTTCAATTGAAGTGTCCCATATCCTCATGCACTTCAATTGAAGTGTCCCATATCCTCATGCACTTCAATTGAAGTGTCCCATATCCTCATGCACTTCAATTGAAGTGTCCCATATCCTCATGCACTTCAATTGAAGTGTCCCATATCCTCATGTACTTCAATTGAAGTGTCCCATATCCTCATGCACTTCAATTGAAGTGTCCCATATCCTCATGCACTTCAATTGAAGTGTCCCATATCCTCATGCACTTCAATTGAAGTGTCCCATATCCTCATGCACTTCAATTGAAGTGTCCCATATCCTCATGTACTTCCATTGAAGTGTCCCATATCCTCATGCACTTCTTGAAGTGTCCCATATCCTCATGTACTTCAATTGAAGTGTCCCATATCCTCATGCACTTCAATTGAAGTGTCCCATGCACTTCAATTGAAGTGTCCCATATCCTCATGCACTTCAATTGAAGTGTCCCATATCCTCATGCACTTCAATTGAAGTGTCCCATATCCTCATGTACTTCAATTGAAGTGTCCCATATCCTCATGCACTTCAATTGAAGTGTCCCATATCCTCATGCACTTCAATTGAAGTGTCCCATATCCTCATGCACTTCAATTGAAGTGTCCCATATCCTCATGCACTTCAATTGAAGTGTCCCATATCCTCATGCACTTCAATTGAAGTGTCCCATATCCTCATGCACTTCAATTGAAGTGTCCCATATCCTCATGTACTTCAATTGAAGTGTCCCATATCCTCATGCACTTCAATTGAAGTGTCCCATATCCTCATGCACTTCAATTGAAGTGTCCCATATCCTCATGTACTTCAATTGAAGTGTCCCATATCCTCATGCACTTCAATTGAAGTGTCCCATATCCTCATGCACTTCAATTGAAGTGTCCCATATCCTCATGTACTTCAATTGAAGTGTCCCATGCACTTCAATTGAAGTGTCCCATATCCTCATGCACTTCAATTGAAGTGTCCCATATCCTCATGCACTTCAATTGAAGTGTCCCATATCCTCATGTACTTCAATTGAAGTGTCCCATATCATCATGCACTTCAATTGAAGTGTCCCATATCCTCATGCACTTCAATTGAAGTGTCCCATATCCTCATGCACTTCAATTGAAGTGTCCCATATCCTCATGCACTTCAATTGAAGTGTCCCATATCCTCATGTACTTCAATTGAAGTGTCCCATATCCTCATGTACTTCAATTGAAGTGTCCCATATCCTCATGCACTTCAATTGGAGTGTCCCATATCCTCATGCACTTCAATTGAAGTGTCCCATATCCTCATGCACTTCAATTGAAGTGTCCCATATCCTCATGCACTTCAATTGAAGTGTCCCATATCCTCATGCACTTCAATTGAAGTGTCCCATATCCTCATGTACTTCAATTGAAGTGTCCCATATCCTCATGCACTTCAATTGAAGTGTCCCATATCCTCATGCACTTCAATTGAAGTGTCCCATATCCTCATGTACTTCAATTGAAGTGTCCCATATCCTCATGCACTTCAATTGAAGTGTCCCATATCCTCATGCACTTCAATTGAAGTGTCCCATATCCTCATGCACTTCAATTGAAGTGTCCCATATCCTCATGCACTTCAATTGAAGTGTCCCATATCCTCATGCACTTCAATTGAAGTGTCCCATATCCTCATGTACTTCAATTGAAGTGTCCCATATCCTCATGCACTTCAATTGGAGTGTCCCATATCCTCATGCACTTCAATTGAAGTGTCCCATATCCTCATGCACTTCAATTGAAGTGTCCCATATCCTCATGCACTTCAATTGAAGTGTCCCATATCCTCATGTACTTCAATTGAAGTGTCCCATATCCTCATGCACTTCAATTGAAGTGTCCCATATCCTCATGTACTTCAATTGAAGTGTCCCATATCCTCATGCACTTCAATTGGAGTGTCCCATATCCTCATGCACTTCAATTGAAGTGTCCCATATCCTCATGCACTTCAATTGAAGTGTCCCATATCCTCATGCACTTCAATTGAAGTGTCCCATATCCTCATGCACTTCAATTGAAGTGTCCCATATCCTCATGTACTTCAATTGAAGTGTCCCATATCCTCATGCACTTCAATTGAAGTGTCCCATATCCTCATGCACTTCAATTGAAGTGTCCCATATCCTCATGTACTTCAATTGAAGTGTCCCATATCCTCATGCACTTCAATTGGAGTGTCCCATATCCTCATGCACTTCAATTGAAGTGTCCCATATCCTCATGCACTTCAATTGAAGTGTCCCATATCCTCATGTACTTCAATTGAAGTGTCCCATATCCTCATGCACTTCAATTGGAGTGTCCCATATCCTCATGCACTTCAATTGAAGTGTCCCATATCCTCATGCACTTCAATTGAAGTGTCCCATATCCTCATGTACTTCAATTGGAGTGTCCCATATCCTCATGCACTTCAATTGAAGTGTCCCATATCCTCATGCACTTCAATTGAAGTGTCCCATATCCTCATGTACTTCAATTGAAGTGTCCCATATCCTCATGCACTTCAATTGGAGTGTCCCATATCCTCATGCACTTCAATTGAAGTGTCCCATATCCTCATGTACTTCAATTGAAGTGTCCCATATCCTCATGCACTTCAATTGAAGTGTCCCATATCCTCATGTACTTCAATTGAAGTGTCCCATATCCTCATGCACTTCAATTGAAGTGTCCCATATCCTCATGCACTTCAATTGGAGTGTCCCATATCCTCATGCACTTCAATTGAAGTGTCCCATATCCTCATGCACTTCAATTGAAGTGTCCCATATCCTCATGTACTTCAATTGAAGTGTCCCATATCCTCATGCACTTCAATTGGAGTGTCCCATATCCTCATGCACTTCAATTGAAGTGTCCCATATCCTCATGTACTTCAATTGAAGTGTCCCATATCCTCATGCACTTCAATTGAAGTGTCCCATATCCTCATGCACTTCAATTGAAGTTTCCCATATCCTCATGTACTTCAATTGAAGTGTCCCATATCCTCATGCACTTCAATTGAAGTGTCCCATATCCTCATGTACTTCAATTGAAGTGTCCCATATCCTCATGCACTTCAATTGAAGTGTCCCATATCCTCATGCACTTCAATTGAAGTGTCCCATGCACTTCAATTGAAGTGTCCCATATCCTCATGCACTTCAATTGAAGTGTCCCATATCCTCATGCACTTCAATTGAAGTGTCCCATATCCTCATGTACTTCAATTGAAGTGTCCCATATCCTCATGCACTTCAATTGAAGTGTCCCATATCCTCATGCACTTCAATTGAAGTGTCCCATATCCTCATGTACTTCAATTGAAGTGTCCCATATCCTCATGTACTTCAATTGAAGTGTCCCATATCCTCATGCACTTCAATTGAAGTGTCCCATATCCTCATGCACTTCAATTGAAGTGTCCCATATCCTCATGTACTTCAATTGAAGTGTCCCATGCACTTCAATTGAAGTGTCCCATATCCTCATGCACTTCAATTGAAGTGTCCCATATCCTCATGCACTTCAATTGAAGTGTCCCATATCCTCATGCACTTCAATTGAAGTGTCCCATATCCTCATGCACTTCAATTGAAGTGTCCCATATCCTCATGTACTTCAATTGAAGTGTCCCATATCCTCATGCACTTCAATTGAAGTGTCCCATATCCTCATGCACTTCAATTGAAGTGTCCCATATCCTCATGTACTTCAATTGAAGTGTCCCATATCCTCATGCACTTCAATTGAAGTGTCCCATATCCTCATGCACTTCAATTGAAGTGTCCCATATCCTCATGCACTTCAATTGAAGTGTCCCATATCCTCATGCACTTCAATTGAAGTGTCCCATATCCTCATGCACTTCAATTGAAGTGTCCCATATCCTCATGCACTTCAATTGAAGTGTCCCATATCCTCATGCACTTCAATTGAAGTGTCCCATATCCTCATGTACTTCAATTGAAGTGTCCCATATCCTCATGCACTTCAATTGAAGTGTCCCATATCCTCATGCACTTCAATTGAAGTGTCCCATATCCTCATGCACTTCAATTGAAGTGTCCCATATCCTCATGCACTTCAATTGAAGTGTCCCATATCCTCATGAAGTGTCATTGAAGTGTCCCATATCCTCATGCACTTCAATTGAAGTGTCCCATATCCTCATGTACTTCAATTGAAGTGTCCCATATCCTCATGCACTTCAATTGAAGTGTCCCATATCCTCATGCACTTCAATTGAAGTGTCCCATATCCTCATGTACTTCAATTGAAGTGTCCCATATCCTCATGCACTTCAATTGAAGTGTCCCATATCCTCATGTACTTCAATTGAAGTGTCCCATATCCTCATGCACTTCAATTGAAGTGTCCCATATCCTCATGCACTTCAATTGAAGTGTCCCATATCCTCATGTACTTCAATTGAAGTGTCCCATATCCTCATGCACTTCAATTGAAGTGTCCCATATCCTCATGTACTTCAATTGAAGTGTCCCATATCCTCATGTACTTCAATTGAAGTGTCCCATATCCTCATGCACTTCAATTGAAGTGTCCCATGCACTTCAATTGAAGTGTCCCATATCCTCATGTACTTCAATTGAAGTGTCCCATATCCTCATGCACTTCAATTGAAGTGTCCCATATCCTCATGCACTTCAATTGAAGTGTCCCATATCCTCATGCACTTCAATTGAAGTGTCCCATATCCTCATGTACTTCAATTGAAGTGTCCCATATCCTCATGCACTTCAATTGAAGTGTCCCATATCCTCATGCACTTCCAGTGAAGTGTCCCATATCCTCATGCACTTCAATTGAAGTGTCCCATATCCTCATGTACTTCAATTGAAGTGTCCCATATCCTCATGCACTTCAATTGAAGTGTCCCATATCCTCATGTACTTCAATTGAAGTGTCCCATATCCTCATGTACTTCAATTGAAGTGTCCCATATCCTCATGCACTTCAATTGAAGTGTCCCATATCCTCATGCACTTCAATTGAAGTGTCCCATATCCTCATGCACTTCAATTGAAGTGTCCCATATCCTCATGCACTTCAATTGAAGTGTCCCATATCCTCATGTACTTCAATTGAAGTGTCCCATATCCTCATGTACTTCAATTGAAGTGTCCCATATCCTCATGCACTTCAATTGAAGTGTCCCATATCCTCATGTACTTCAATTGAAGTGTCCCATATCCTCATGCACTTCAATTGAAGTGTCCCATATCCTCATGCACTTCAATTGAAGTGTCCCATATCCTCATGCACTTCAATTGAAGTGTCCCATATCCTCATGCACTTCAATTGAAGTGTCCCATATCCTCATGTACTTCAATTGAAGTGTCCCATATCCTCATGCACTTCAATTGGAGTGTCCCATATCCTCATGCACTTCAATTGAAGTGTCCCATATCCTCATGCACTTCAATTGAAGTGTCCCATATCCTCATGTACTTCAATTGAAGTGTCCCATATCCTCATGCACTTCAATTGAAGTGTCCCATGCACTTCAATTGAAGTGTCCCATGCACTTCAATTGAAGTGTCCCATATCCTCATGCACTTCAATTGAAGGCCTATATATTAAAATTAAGGTTGACACAATGAAGGGCCACTTATTTTCTTTGTTTTATATATTTTTAAATTATAAAAAAAAAAAAAAAAAAAAAAAAAATGGATCCAATGTTAGGGGGCCCCCTAGTGGCTGGGGCCCCCCCGCGGTGCGTCGCTTGCGGGCCCGTCCGCTACGCCACTGTCTAAATGACAATCAGAGCAACTTGAATTGCGTGTGTGCAGCCTTTTGCTCAAAAGTGATCAACGTTTCGTTTTCGGAGTCTCTTTTGACAATCTCTTCGAGAGCTGTTTTCAGTCATTAACAGAGCTGTTCTGAAAGTGTCCAAGCGGCCTGTTCTTAGAGTGGACTGTTTTTTGCATTCGTTCTCAAGTTATATCAAACTATCAAAGTGTTGTTTTCTGCCTTTCACGAGCACATTTTGACTTGTTGTTGAATAATCCTATAATGTAACTCTAAATGACAATCAGAGCAACTTGAATTGCGTGTGTGCAGCCTTTTGCTCAAAAGTGATCAACGTTTCGTTTTCAGAGTCTCTTTTGACAATCTCTTCGAGAGCTGTTTTCAGTCATTAACAGAGCTGTTCTGAAAGTGTCCAAGCGGCCTGTTCTTAGAGTGGACTGTTTTTTGCATTCGTTCTCAAGTTATATCAAACTATCAAAGTGTTGTTTTCTGCCTTTCACGAGCACATTTTGACTTGTTGTTGAATAATCCTATAATGTAACTCTAAATGACAATCAGAGCAACTTGAATTGCGTGTGTGCAGCCTTTTGCTCAAAAGTGATCAACGTTTCGTTTTCGGAGTCTCTTTTGACAATCTCTTCGAGAGCTGTTTTCAGTCATTAACAGAGCTGTTCTGAAAGTGTCCAAGCGGCCTGTTCTTAGAGTGGACTGTTTTTTGCATTCGTTCTCAAGTTATATCAAACTATCAAAGTGTTGTTTTCTGCCTTTCACGAGCACATTTTGACTTGTTGTTGAATAATCCTATAATGTAACTCTAAATGACAATCAGAGCAACTTGAATTGCGTGTGTGCAGCCTTTTGCTCAAAAGTGGTCAACGTTTCGTTTTCGGAGTCTCTTTTGACAATCTCTTCGAGAGCTGTTTTCAGTCATTAACAGAGCTGTTCTGAAAGTGTCCAAGCGGCCTGTTCTTAGAGTGGACTGTTTTTTGCATTCGTTCTCAAGTTATATCAAACTATCAAAGTGTTGTTTTCTGCCTTTCACGAGCACATTTTGACTTGTTGTTGAATAATCCTATAATGTAACTCTAAATGACAATCAGTGCAACTTGAATTGCGTGTGTGCAGCCTTTTGCTCAAAAGTGATCAACGTTTCGTTTTCAGAGTCTCTTTTGACAATCTCTTCGAGAGCTGTTTTCAGTCATTAACAGAGCTGTTCTGAAAGTGTCCAAGCGGCCTGTTCTTAGAGTGGACTGTTTTTTGCATTCGTTCTCAAGTTCTATCAGTGTTGTTTTCTGCTTTTCTGGAGCACATTTTGACTTGTTGCTGAATGCTCCTATAATGTAACTCTAAATGACAATCAGAGCAACTTGAATTGCGTGTGTGCAGCCTTTTGCTCAAAAGTGATCAACGTTTCGTTTTCGGAGTCTCTTTTGACAATCTCTTCGAGAGCTGTTTTCAGTCATTAACAGAGCTGTTCTGAAAGTGTCCAAGCGGCCTGTTCTTAGAGTGGAGTGTTTTTTGCATTCGTTCTCAAGTTATATCAAACTATCAAAGTGTTGTTTTCTGCCTTTCACGAGCACATTTTGACTTGTTGTTGAATAATCCTATAATGTAACTCTAAATGACAATCAGAGCAACTTGAATTGCGTGTGTGCAGCCTTTTGCTCAAAAGTGATCAACGTTTCGTTTTCAGAGTCTCTTTTGACAATCTCTTCGAGAGCTGTTTTCAGTCATTAACAGAGCTGTTCTGAAAGTGTCCAAGCGGCCTGTTCTGAGAGTGGACTGTTTTTTGCATTCGTTCTCAAGTTCTATCAGTGTTGTTTTCTGCTTTTCTGGAGCACATTTTGACTTGTTGCTGAATGCTCCTATAATGTAACTCTAAATGACAATCAGAGCAACTTGAATTGCGTGTGTGCAGCCTTTTGCTCAAAAGTGATCAACGTTTCGTTTTCGGAGTCTCTTTTGACAATCTCTTCGAGAGCTGTTTTCAGTCATTAACAGAGCTGTTCTGAAAGTGTCCAAGCGGCCTGTTCTTAGAGTGGACTGTTTTTTGCATTCGTTCTCAAGTTATATCAAACTATCAAAGTGTTGTTTTCTGCCTTTCACGAGCACATTTTGACTTGTTGTTGAATAATCCTATAATGTAACTCTAAATGACAATCAGAGCAACTTGAATTGCGTGTGTGCAGCCTTTTGCTCAAAAGTGATCAACGTTTCGTTTTCAGAGTCTCTTTTGACAATCTCTTCGAGAGCTGTTTTCAGTCATTAACAGAGCTGTTCTGAAAGTGTCCAAGCGGCCTGTTCTTAGAGTGGACTGTTTTTTGCATTCGTTCTCAAGTTATATCAAACTATCAAAGTGTTGTTTTCTGCCTTTCACGAGCACATTTTGACTTGTTGTTGAATAATCCTATAATGTAACTCTAAATGACAATCAGAGCAACTTGAATTGCGTGTGTGCAGCCTTTTGCTCAAAAGTGATCAACGTTTCGTTTTCGGAGTCTCTTTTGACAATCTCTTCGAGAGCTGTTTTCAGTCATTAACAGAGCTGTTCTGAAAGTGTCCAAGCGGCCTATTCTTAGAGTGGACTGTTTTTTGCATTCGTTCTCAAGTTATATCAAACTATCAAAGTGTTGTTTTCTGCCTTTCGCGAGCACATTTTGACTTGTTGTTGAATAATCCTATAATGTAACTCTAAATGACAATCAGAGCAACTTGAATTGCATGTGTGCAGCATTTTGCTCAAAAGTGATCAACGTTTCGTTTTCGGAGTCTCTTTTGACAATCTCTTCGAGAGCTGTTTTCAGTCATTAACAGAGCTGTTCTGAAAGTGTCCAAGCGGCCTGTTCTTAGAGTGGACTGTTTTTTGCATTCGTTCTCAAGTTATATCAAACTATCAAAGTGTTGTTTTCTGCCTTTCACGAGCACATTTTAACTTGTTGTTGAATAATCCTATAATGTAACTTTAAATGACAATCAGAGCAACTTGAATTGCGTGTGTGCAGCCTTTTGCTCAAAAGTGATCAACGTTTCGTTTTCGGAGTCTCTTTTGACAATCTCTTCGAGAGCTGTTTTCAGTCATTAACAGAGCTGTTCTGAAAGTGTCCAAGCGGCCTGTTCTTAGAGTGGAGTGTTTTTTGCATTCGTTCTCAAGTTATATCAAACTATCAAAGTGTTGTTTTCTGCCTTTCACGAGCACATTTTGACTTGTTGTTGAATAATCCTATAATGTAACTCTAAATGACAATCAGAGCAACTTGAATTGCGTGTGTGCAGCCTTTTGCTCAAAAGTGATCAACGTTTCGTTTTCGGAGTCTCTTTTGACAATCTCTTCGAGAGCTGTTTTCAGTCATTAACAGAGCTGTTCTGAAAGTGTCCAAGCGGCCTGTTCTTAGAGTGGACTGTTTTTTGCATTCGTTCTCAAGTTATATCAAACTATCAAAGTGTTGTTTTCTGCCTTTCACGAGCACATTTTGACTTGTTGTTGAATAATCCTATAATGTAACTCTAAATGACAATCAGAGCAACTTGAATTGCGTGTGTGCAGCCTTTTGCTCAAAAGTGATCAACGTTTCGTTTTCGGAGTCTCTTTTGACAATCTCTTCGAGAGCTGTTTTCAGTCATTAACAGAGCTGTTCTGAAAGTGTCCAAGCGGCCTGTTCTTAGAGTGGACTGTTTTTTGCATTCGTTCTCAAGTTATATCAAACTATCAAAGTGTTGTTTTCTGCCTTTCACGAGCACATTTTGACTTGTTGTTGAATAATCCTATAATGTAACTCTAAATGACAATCAGAGCAACTTGAATTGCGTGTGTGCAGCCTTTTGCTCAAAAGTGATCAACGTTTCGTTTTCAGAGTCTCTTTTGACAATCTCTTCGAGAGCTGTTTTCAGTCATTAACAGAGCTGTTCTGAAAGTGTCCAAGCGGCCTGTTCTGAGAGTGGACTGTTTTTTGCATTCGTTCTCAAGTTCTATCAGTGTTGTTTTCTGCTTTTCTGGAGCACATTTTGACTTGTTGCTGAATGCTCCTATAATGTAACTCTAAATGACAATCAGAGCAACTTGAATTGCGTGTGTGCAGCCTTTTGCTCAAAAGTGATCAACGTTTCGTTTTCGGAGTCTCTTTTGACAATCTCTTCGAGAGCTGTTTTCAGTCATTAACAGAGCTGTTCTGAAAGTGTCCAAGCGGCCTGTTCTTAGAGTGGACTGTTTTTTGCATTCGTTCTCAAGTTATATCAAACTATCAAAGTGTTGTTTTCTGCCTTTCACGAGCACATTTTGACTTGTTGTTGAATAATCCTATAATGTAACTCTAAATGACAATCAGAGCAACTTGAATTGCGTGTGTGCAGCCTTTTGCTCAAAAGTGATCAACGTTTCGTTTTCAGAGTCTCTTTTGACAATCTCTTCGAGAGCTGTTTTCAGTCATTAACAGAGCTGTTCTGAAAGTGTCCAAGCGGCCTGTTCTTAGAGTGGACTGTTTTTTGCATTCGTTCTCAAGTTATATCAAACTATCAAAGTGTTGTTTTCTGCCTTTCACGAGCACATTTTGACTTGTTGTTGAATAATCCTATAATGTAACTCTAAATGACAATCAGAGCAACTTGAATTGCGTGTGTGCAGCCTTTTGCTCAAAAGTGATCAACGTTTCGTTTTCGGAGTCTCTTTTGACAATCTCTTCGAGAGCTGTTTTCAGTCATTAACAGAGCTGTTCTGAAAGTGTCCAAGCGGCCTATTCTTAGAGTGGACTGTTTTTTGCATTCGTTCTCAAGTTATATCAAACTATCAAAGTGTTGTTTTCTGCCTTTCGCGAGCACATTTTGACTTGTTGTTGAATAATCCTATAATGTAACTCTAAATGACAATCAGAGCAACTTGAATTGCGTGTGTGCAGCATTTTGCTCAAAAGTGATCAACGTTTCGTTTTCGGAGTCTCTTTTGACAATCTCTTCGAGAGCTGTTTTCAGTCATTAACAGAGCTGTTCTGAAAGTGTCCAAGCGGCCTGTTCTTAGAGTGGACTGTTTTTTGCATTCGTTCTCAAGTTATATCAAACTATCAAAGTGTTGTTTTCTGCCTTTCACGAGCACATTTTAACTTGTTGTTGAATAATCCTATAATGTAACTTTAAATGACAATCAGAGCAACTTGAATTGCGTGTGTGCAGCCTTTTGCTCAAAAGTGATCAACGTTTCGTTTTCGGAGTCTCTTTTGACAATCTCTTCGAGAGCTGTTTTCAGTCATTAACAGAGCTGTTCTGAAAGTGTCCAAGCGGCCTGTTCTTAGAGTGGAGTGTTTTTTGCATTCGTTCTCAAGTTATATCAAACTATCAAAGTGTTGTTTTCTGCCTTTCACGAGCACATTTTGACTTGTTGTTGAATAATCCTATAATGTAACTCTAAATGACAATCAGAGCAACTTGAATTGCGTGTGTGCAGCCTTTTGCTCAAAAGTGATCAACGTTTCGTTTTCGGAGTCTCTTTTGACAATCTCTTCGAGAGCTGTTTTCAGTCATTAACAGAGCTGTTCTGAAAGTGTCCAAGCGGCCTGTTCTTAGAGTGGACTGTTTTTTGCATTCGTTCTCAAGTTATATCAAACTATCAAAGTGTTGTTTTCTGCCTTTCACGAGCACATTTTGACTTGTTGTTGAATAATCCTATAATGTAACTCTAAATGACAATCAGAGCAACTTGAATTGCGTGTGTGCAGCCTTTTGCTCAAAAGTGATCAACGTTTCGTTTTCGGAGTCTCTTTTGACAATCTCTTCGAGAGCTGTTTTCAGTCATTAACAGAGCTGTTCTGAAAGTGTCCAAGCGGCCTGTTCTTAGAGTGGACTGTTTTTTGCATTCGTTCTCAAGTTATATCAAACTATCAAAGTGTTGTTTTCTGCCTTTCACGAGCACATTTTGACTTGTTGTTGAATAATCCTATAATGTAACTCTAAATGACAATCAGAGCAACTTGAATTGCGTGTGTGCAGCCTTTTGCTCAAAAGTGATCAACGTTTCGTTTTCGGAGTCTCTTTTGACAATCTCTTCGAGAGCTGTTTTCAGTCATTAACAGAGCTGTTCTGAAAGTGTCCAAAGCGGCCTGTTCTTAGAGTGGACTGTTTTTTGCATTCGTTCTCAAGTTATATCAAACTATCAAAGTGTTGTTTTCTGCCTTTCACGAGCACATTTTGACTTGTTGTTGAATAATCCTATAATGTAACTCTAAATGACAATCAGAGCAACTTGAATTGCGTGTGTGCAGCCTTTTGCTCAAAAGTGATCAACGTTTCGTTTTCGGAGTCTCTTTTGACAATCTCTTCGAGAGCTGTTTTCAGTCATTAACAGAGCTGTTCTGAAAGTGTCCAAGCGGCCTGTTCTTAGAGTGGACTGTTTTTTGCATTCGTTCTCAAGTTATATCAAACTATCAAAGTGTTGTTTTCTGCCTTTCACGAGCACATTTTGACTTGTTGTTGAATAATCCTATAATGTAACTCTAAATGACAATCAGAGCAACTTGAATTGCGTGTGTGCAGCCTTTTGCTCAAAAGTGATCAACGTTTCGTTTTCGGAGTCTCTTTTGACAATCTCTTCGAGAGCTGTTTTCAGTCATTAACAGAGCTGTTCTGAAAGTGTCCAAGCGGCCTGTTCTTAGAGTGGACTGTTTTTTGCATTCGTTCTCAAGTTATATCAAACTATCAAAGTGTTGTTTTCTGCCTTTCACGAGCACATTTTGACTTGTTGTTGAATAATCCTATAATGTAACTCTAAATGACAATCAGAGCAACTTGAATTGCGTGTGTGCAGCCTTTTGCTCAAAAGTGATCAACGTTTCGTTTTCGGAGTCTCTTTTGACAATCTCTTCGAGAGCTGTTTTCAGTCATTAACAGAGCTGTTCTGAAAGTGTCCAAGCGGCCTGTTCTTAGAGTGGACTGTTTTTTGCATTCGTTCTCAAGTTATATCAAACTATCAAAGTGTTGTTTTCTGCCTTTCACGAGCACATTTTGACTTGTTGTTGAATAATCCTATAATGTAACTCTAAATGACAATCAGAGCCACTTGAATTGCGTGTGTGCAGCCTTTTGCTCAAAAGTGATCAACGTTTCGTTTTCAGAGTCTCTTTTGACAATCTCTTCGAGAGCTGTTTTCAGTCATTAACAGAGCTGTTCTGAAAGTGTCCAAGCGGCCTGTTCTTAGAGTGGACTGTTTTTTGCATTCGTTCTCAAGTTATATCAAACTATCAAAGTGTTGTTTTCTGCCTTTCACGAGCACATTTTGACTTGTTGTTGAATAATCCTATAATGTAACTCTAAATGACAATCAGAGCAACTTGAATTGCGTGTGTGCAGCCTTTTGCTCAAAAGTGATCAACGTTTCGTTTTCGGAGTCTCTTTTGACAATCTCTTCGAGAGCTGTTTTCAGTCATTAACAGAGCTGTTCTGAAAGTGTCCAAGCGGCCTATTCTTAGAGTGGACTGTTTTTTGCATTCGTTCTCAAGTTATATCAAACTATCAAAGTGTTGTTTTCTGCCTTTCACGAGCACATTTTGACTTGTTGTTGAATAATCCTATAATGTAACTCTAAATGACAATCAGAGCAACTTGAATTGCGTGTGTGCAGCATTTTGCTCAAAAGTGATCAACGTTTCGTTTTCGGAGTCTCTTTTGACAATCTCTTCGAGAGCTGTTTTCAGTCATTAACAGAGCTGTTCTGAAAGTGTCCAAGCGGCCTGTTCTTAGAGTGGACTGTTTTTTGCATTCGTTCTCAAGTTATATCAAACTATCAAAGTGTTGTTTTCTGCCTTTCACGAGCACATTTTAACTTGTTGTTGAATAATCCTATAATGTAACTTTAAATGACAATCAGAGCAACTTGAATTGCGTGTGTGCAGCCTTTTGCTCAAAAGTGATCAACGTTTCGTTTTCGGAGTCTCTTTTGACAATCTCTTCGAGAGCTGTTTTCAGTCATTAACAGAGCTGTTCTGAAAGTGTCCAAGCGGCCTGTTCTTAGAGTGGAGTGTTTTTTGCATTCGTTCTCAAGTTATATCAAACTATCAAAGTGTTGTTTTCTGCCTTTCACGAGCACATTTTGACTTGTTGTTGAATAATCCTATAATGTAACTCTAAATGACAATCAGAGCAACTTGAATTGCGTGTGTGCAGCCTTTTGCTCAAAAGTGATCAACGTTTCGTTTTCGGAGTCTCTTTTGACAATCTCTTCGAGAGCTGTTTTCAGTCATTAACAGAGCTGTTCTGAAAGTGTCCAAGCGGCCTGTTCTGAGAGTGGACTGTTTTTTGCATTCGTTCTCAAGTTCTATCAGTGTTGTTTTCTGCTTTTCTGGAGCACATTTTGACTTGTTGCTGAATGCTCCTATAATGTAACTCTAAATGACAATCAGAGCAACTTGAATTGCGTGTGTGCAGCCTTTTGCTCAAAAGTGATCAACGTTTCGTTTTCGGAGTCTCTTTTGACAATCTCTTCGAGAGCTGTTTTCAGTCATTAACAGAGCTGTTCTGAAAGTGTCCAAGCGGCCTGTTCTTAGAGTGGACTGTTTTTTGCATTCGTTCTCAAGTTATATCAAACTATCAAAGTGTTGTTTTCTGCCTTTCACGAGCACATTTTGACTTGTTGTTGAATAATCCTATAATGTAACTCTAAATGACAATCAGAGCAACTTGAATTGCGTGTGTGCAGCCTTTTGCTCAAAAGTGATCAACGTTTCGTTTTCAGAGTCTCTTTTGACAATCTCTTCGAGAGCTGTTTTCAGTCATTAACAGAGCTGTTCTGAAAGTGTCCAAGCGGCCTGTTCTTAGAGTGGACTGTTTTTTGCATTCGTTCTCAAGTTATATCAAACTATCAAAGTGTTGTTTTCTGCCTTTCACGAGCACATTTTGACTTGTTGTTGAATAATCCTATAATGTAACTCTAAATGACAATCAGAGCAACTTGAATTGCGTGTGTGCAGCCTTTTGCTCAAAAGTGATCAACGTTTCGTTTTCGGAGTCTCTTTTGACAATCTCTTCGAGAGCTGTTTTCAGTCATTAACAGAGCTGTTCTGAAAGTGTCCAAGCGGCCTATTCTTAGAGTGGACTGTTTTTTGCATTCGTTCTCAAGTTATATCAAACTATCAAAGTGTTGTTTTCTGCCTTTCACGAGCACATTTTGACTTGTTGTTGAATAATCCTATAATGTAACTCTAAATGACAATCAGAGCAACTTGAATTGCGTGTGTGCAGCATTTTGCTCAAAAGTGATCAACGTTTCGTTTTCGGAGTCTCTTTTGACAATCTCTTCGAGAGCTGTTTTCAGTCATTAACAGAGCTGTTCTGAAAGTGTCCAAGCGGCCTGTTCTTAGAGTGGACTGTTTTTTGCATTCGTTCTCAAGTTATATCAAACTATCAAAGTGTTGTTTTCTGCCTTTCACGAGCACATTTTAACTTGTTGTTGAATAATCCTATAATGTAACTTTAAATGACAATCAGAGCAACTTGAATTGCGTGTGTGCAGCCTTTTGCTCAAAAGTGATCAACGTTTCGTTTTCGGAGTCTCTTTTGACAATCTCTTCGAGAGCTGTTTTCAGTCATTAACAGAGCTGTTCTGAAAGTGTCCAAGCGGCCTGTTCTTAGAGTGGAGTGTTTTTTGCATTCGTTCTCAAGTTATATCAAACTATCAAAGTGTTGTTTTCTGCCTTTCACGAGCACATTTTGACTTGTTGTTGAATAATCCTATAATGTAACTCTAAATGACAATCAGAGCAACTTGAATTGCGTGTGTGCAGCCTTTTGCTCAAAAGTGATCAACGTTTCGTTTTCGGAGTCTCTTTTGACAATCTCTTCGAGAGCTGTTTTCAGTCATTAACAGAGCTGTTCTGAAAGTGTCCAAGCGGCCTGTTCTTAGAGTGGACTGTTTTTTGCATTCGTTCTCAAGTTATATCAAACTATCAAAGTGTTGTTTTCTGCCTTTCACGAGCACATTTTGACTTGTTGTTGAATAATCCTATAATGTAACTCTAAATGACAATCAGAGCAACTTGAATTGCGTGTGTGCAGCCTTTTGCTCAAAAGTGATCAACGTTTCGTTTTCGGAGTCTCTTTTGACAATCTCTTCGAGAGCTGTTTTCAGTCATTAACAGAGCTGTTCTGAAAGTGTCCAAGCGGCCTGTTCTTAGAGTGGACTGTTTTTTGCATTCGTTCTCAAGTTATATCAAACTATCAAAGTGTTGTTTTCTGCCTTTCACGAGCACATTTTGACTTGTTGTTGAATAATCCTATAATGTAACTCTAAATGACAATCAGAGCAACTTGAATTGCGTGTGTGCAGCCTTTTGCTCAAAAGTGATCAACGTTTCGTTTTCGGAGTCTCTTTTGACAATCTCTTCGAGAGCTGTTTTCAGTCATTAACAGAGCTGTTCTGAAAGTGTCCAAGCGGCCTGTTCTTAGAGTGGACTGTTTTTTGCATTCGTTCTCAAGTTATATCAAACTATCAAAGTGTTGTTTTCTGCCTTTCACGAGCACATTTTGACTTGTTGTTGAATAATCCTATAATGTAACTCTAAATGACAATCAGAGCAACTTGAATTGCGTGTGTGCAGCCTTTTGCTCAAAAGTGATCAACGTTTCGTTTTCGGAGTCTCTTTTGACAATCTCTTCGAGAGCTGTTTTCAGTCATTAACAGAGCTGTTCTGAAAGTGTCCAAAGCGGCCTGTTCTTAGAGTGGACTGTTTTTTGCATTCGTTCTCAAGTTATATCAAACTATCAAAGTGTTGTTTTCTGCCTTTCACGAGCACATTTTGACTTGTTGTTGAATAATCCTATAATGTAACTCTAAATGACAATCAGAGCAACTTGAATTGCGTGTGTGCAGCCTTTTGCTCAAAAGTGATCAACGTTTCGTTTTCGGAGTCTCTTTTGACAATCTCTTCGAGAGCTGTTTTCAGTCATTAACAGAGCTGTTCTGAAAGTGTCCAAGCGGCCTGTTCTTAGAGTGGACTGTTTTTTGCATTCGTTCTCAAGTTATATCAAACTATCAAAGTGTTGTTTTCTGCCTTTCACGAGCACATTTTGACTTGTTGTTGAATAATCCTATAATGTAACTCTAAATGACAATCAGAGCAACTTGAATTGCGTGTGTGCAGCCTTTTGCTCAAAAGTGATCAACGTTTCGTTTTCGGAGTCTCTTTTGACAATCTCTTCGAGAGCTGTTTTCAGTCATTAACAGAGCTGTTCTGAAAGTGTCCAAGCGGCCTGTTCTTAGAGTGGACTGTTTTTTGCATTCGTTCTCAAGTTATATCAAACTATCAAAGTGTTGTTTTCTGCCTTTCACGAGCACATTTTGACTTGTTGTTGAATAATCCTATAATGTAACTCTAAATGACAATCAGAGCAACTTGAATTGCGTGTGTGCAGCCTTTTGCTCAAAAGTGATCAACGTTTCGTTTTCGGAGTCTCTTTTGACAATCTCTTCGAGAGCTGTTTTCAGTCATTAACAGAGCTGTTCTGAAAGTGTCCAAGCGGCCTGTTCTTAGAGTGGACTGTTTTTTGCATTCGTTCTCAAGTTATATCAAACTATCAAAGTGTTGTTTTCTGCCTTTCACGAGCACATTTTGACTTGTTGTTGAATAATCCTATAATGTAACTCTAAATGACAATCAGAGCAACTTGAATTGCATGTGTGCAGCCTTTTGCTCAAAAGTGATCAACGTTTCGTTTTCGGAGTCTCTTTTGACAATCTCTTCGAGAGCTGTTTTCAGTCATTAACAGAGCTGTTCTGAAAGTGTCCAAGCGGCCTGTTCTTAGAGTGGACTGTTTTTTGCATTCGTTCTCAAGTTATATCAAACTATCAAAGTGTTGTTTTCTGCCTTTCACGAGCACATTTTGACTTGTTGTTGAATAATCCTATAATGTAACTCTAAATGACAATCAGAGCAACTTGAATTGCGTGTGTGCAGCCTTTTGCTCAAAAGTGATCAACGTTTCGTTTTCGGAGTCTCTTTTGACAATCTCTTCGAGAGCTGTTTTCAGTCATTAACAGAGCTGTTCTGAAAGTGTCCAAGCGGCCTGTTCTTAGAGTGGACTGTTTTTTGCATTCGTTCTCAAGTTATATCAAACTATCAAAGTGTTGTTTTCTGCCTTTCACGAGCACATTTTGACTTGTTGTTGAATAATCCTATAATGTAACTCTAAATGACAATCAGAGCAACTTGAATTGCGTGTGTGCAGCCTTTTGCTCAAAAGTGATCAACGTTTCGTTTTCGGAGTCTCTTTTGACAATCTCTTCGAGAGCTGTTTTCAGTCATTAACAGAGCTGTTCTGAAAGTGTCCAAGCGGCCTGTTCTTAGAGTGGACTGTTTTTTGCATTCGTTCTCAAGTTATATCAAACTATCAAAGTGTTGTTTTCTGCCTTTCACGAGCACATTTTGACTTGTTGTTGAATAATCCTATAATGTAACTCTAAATGACAATCAGTGCAACTTGAATTGCGTGTGTGCAGCCTTTTGCTCAAAAGTGATCAACGTTTCGTTTTCAGAGTCTCTTTTGACAATCTCTTCGAGAGCTGTTTTCAGTCATTAACAGAGCTGTTCTGAAAGTGTCCAAGCGGCCTGTTCTTAGAGTGGACTGTTTTTTGCATTCGTTCTCAAGTTATATCAAACTATCAAAGTGTTGTTTTCTGCCTTTCACGAGCACATTTTGACTTGCTGTTGAATAATCCTATAATGTAACTCTAAATGACAATCAGAGCAACTTGAATTGCGTGTGTGCAGCCTTTTGCTCAAAAGTGATCAACGTTTCGTTTTCGGAGTCTCTTTTGACAATCTCTTCGAGAGCTGTTTTCAGTCATTAACAGAGCTGTTCTGAAAGTGTCCAAGCGGCCTGTTCTTAGAGTGGACTGTTTTTTGCATTCGTTCTCAAGTTATATCAAACTATCAAAGTGTTGTTTTCTGCCTTTCACGAGCACATTTTGACTTGTTGTTGAATAATCCTATAATGTAACTCTAAATGACAATCAGAGCAACTTGAATTGCGTGTGTGCAGCCTTTTGCTCAAAAGTGATCAACGTTTCGTTTTCGGAGTCTCTTTTGACAATCTCTTCGAGAGCTGTTTTCAGTCATTAACAGAGCTGTTCTGAAAGTGTCCAAGCGGCCTGTTCTTAGAGTGGACTGTTTTTTGCATTCGTTCTCAAGTTATATCAAACTATCAAAGTGTTGTTTTCTGCCTTTCACGAGCACATTTTGACTTGTTGTTGAATAATCCTATAATGTAACTCTAAATGACAATCAGTGCAACTTGAATTGCGTGTGTGCAGCCTTTTGCTCAAAAGTGATCAACGTTTCGTTTTCAGAGTCTCTTTTGACAATCTCTTCGAGAGCTGTTTTCAGTCATTAACAGAGCTGTTCTGAAAGTGTCCAAGCGGCCTGTTCTTAGAGTGGACTGTTTTTTGCATTCGTTCTCAAGTTATATCAAACTATCAAAGTGTTGTTTTCTGCCTTTCACGAGCACATTTTGACTTGCTGTTGAATAATCCTATAATGTAACTCTAAATGACAATCAGAGCAACTTGAATTGCGTGTGTGCAGCCTTTTGCTCAAAAGTGATCAACGTTTCGTTTTCGGAGTCTCTTTTGACAATCTCTTCGAGAGCTGTTTTCAGTCATTAACAGAGCTGTTCTGAAAGTGTCCAAGCGGCCTGTTCTTAGAGTGGACTGTTTTTTGCATTCGTTCTCAAGTTATATCAAACTATCAAAGTGTTGTTTTCTGCCTTTCACGAGCACATTTTGACTTGTTGTTGAATAATCCTATAATGTAACTCTAAATGACAATCAGAGCAACTTGAATTGCGTGTGTGCAGCCTTTTGCTCAAAAGTGATCAACGTTTCGTTTTCGGAGTCTCTTTTGACAATCTCTTCGAGAGCTGTTTTCAGTCATTAACAGAGCTGTTCTGAAAGTGTCCAAGCGGCCTGTTCTTAGAGTGGACTGTTTTTTGCATTCGTTCTCAAGTTATATCAAACTATCAAAGTGTTGTTTTCTGCCTTTCACGAGCACATTTTGACTTGTTATTGAATAATCCTATAATGTAACTCTAAATGACAATCAGAGCAACTTGAATTGCGTGTGTGCAGCCTTTTGCTCAAAAGTGGTCAACGTTTCGTTTTCGGAGTCTCTTTTGACAATCTCTTCGAGAGCTGTTTTCAGTCATTAACAGAGCTGTTCTGAAAGTGTCCAAGCGGCCTGTTCTTAGAGTGGACTGTTTTTTGCATTCGTTCTCAAGTTATATCAAACTATCAAAGTGTTGTTTTCTGCCTTTCACGAGCACATTTTGACTTGTTGTTGAATAATCCTATAATGTAACTCTAAATGACAATCAGTGCAACTTGAATTGCGTGTGTGCAGCCTTTTGCTCAAAAGTGATCAACGTTTCGTTTTCAGAGTCTCTTTTGACAATCTCTTCGAGAGCTGTTTTCAGTCATTAACAGAGCTGTTCTGAAAGTGTCCAAGCGGCCTGTTCTTAGAGTGGACTGTTTTTTGCATTCGTTCTCAAGTTCTATCAGTGTTGTTTTCTGCTTTTCTGGAGCACATTTTGACTTGTTGCTGAATGCTCCTATAATGTAACTCTAAATGACAATCAGAGCAACTTGAATTGCGTGTATGCAGCCTTTTGCTCAAAAGTGATCAACGTTTCGTTTTCGGAGTCTCTTTTGACAATCTCTTCGAGAGCTGTTTTCAGTCATTAACAGAGCTGTTCTGAAAGTGTCCAAAGCGGCCTGTTCTTAGAGTGGACTGTTTTTTGCATTCGTTCTCAAGTTATATCAAACTATCAAAGTGTTGTTTTCTGCCTTTCACGAGCACATTTTGACTTGTTGTTGAATAATCCTATAATGTAACTCTAAATGACAATCAGAGCAACTTGAATTGCGTGTGTGCAGCCTTTTGCTCAAAAGTGATCAACGTTTCGTTTTCGGAGTCTCTTTTGACAATCTCTTCGAGAGCTGTTTTCAGTCATTAACAGAGCTGTTCTGAAAGTGTCCAAGCGGCCTGTTCTTAGAGTGGACTGTTTTTTGCATTCGTTCTCAAGTTATATCAAACTATCAAAGTGTTGTTTTCTGCCTTTCACGAGCACATTTTGACTTGTTGTTGAATAATCCTATAATGTAACTCTAAATGACAATCAGAGCAACTTGAATTGCGTGTGTGCAGCCTTTTGCTCAAAAGTGATCAACGTTTCGTTTTCGGAGTCTCTTTTGACAATCTCTTCGAGAGCTGTTTTCAGTCATTAACAGAGCTGTTCTGAAAGTGTCCAAGCGGCCTGTTCTTAGAGTGGACTGTTTTTTGCATTCGTTCTCAAGTTATATCAAACTATCAAAGTGTTGTTTTCTGCCTTTCACGAGCACATTTTAACTTGTTGTTGAATAATCCTATAATGTAACTTTAAATGACAATCAGAGCAACTTGAATTGCGTGTGTGCAGCCTTTTGCTCAAAAGTGATCAACGTTTCGTTTTCGGAGTCTCTTTTGACAATCTCTTCGAGAGCTGTTTTCAGTCATTAACAGAGCTGTTCTGAAAGTGTCCAAGCGGCCTGTTCTTAGAGTGGAGTGTTTTTTGCATTCGTTCTCAAGTTATATCAAACTATCAAAGTGTTGTTTTCTGCCTTTCACGAGCACATTTTGACTTGTTGTTGAATAATCCTATAATGTAACTCTAAATGACAATCAGAGCAACTTGAATTGCGTGTGTGCAGCCTTTTGCTCAAAAGTGATCAACGTTTCGTTTTCAGAGTCTCTTTTGACAATCTCTTCGAGAGCTGTTTTCAGTCATTAACAGAGCTGTTCTGAAAGTGTCCAAGCGGCCTGTTCTGAGAGTGGACTGTTTTTTGCATTCGTTCTCAAGTTCTATCAGTGTTGTTTTCTGCTTTTCTGGAGCACATTTTGACTTGTTGTTGAATAATCCTATAATGTAACTCTAAATGACAATCAGAGCAACTTGAATTGCGTGTGTGCAGCCTTTTGCTCAAAAGTGATCAACGTTTCGTTTTCGGAGTCTCTTTTGACAATCTCTTCGAGAGCTGTTTTCAGTCATTAACAGAGCTGTTCTGAAAGTGTCCAAGCGGCCTGTTCTTAGAGTGGACTGTTTTTTGCATTCGTTCTCAAGTTATATCAAACTATCAAAGTGTTGTTTTCTGCCTTTCACGAGCACATTTTGACTTGTTGTTGAATAATCCTATAATGTAACTCTAAATGACAATCAGAGCAACTTGAATTGCGTGTGTGCAGCCTTTTGCTCAAAAGTGATCAACGTTTCGTTTTCAGAGTCTCTTTTGACAATCTCTTCGAGAGCTGTTTTCAGTCATTAACAGAGCTGTTCTGAAAGTGTCCAAGCGGCCTGTTCTTAGAGTGGACTGTTTTTTGCATTCGTTCTCAAGTTATATCAAACTATCAAAGTGTTGTTTTCTGCCTTTCACGAGCACATTTTGACTTGTTGTTGAATAATCCTATAATGTAACTCTAAATGACAATCAGAGCAACTTGAATTGCGTGTGTGCAGCCTTTTGCTCAAAAGTGATCAACGTTTCGTTTTCGGAGTCTCTTTTGACAATCTCTTCGAGAGCTGTTTTCAGTCATTAACAGAGCTGTTCTGAAAGTGTCCAAGCGGCCTGTTCTTAGAGTGGACTGTTTTTTGCATTCGTTCTCAAGTTATATCAAACTATCAAAGTGTTGTTTTCTGCCTTTCACGAGCACATTTTGACTTGTTGTTGAATAATCCTATAATGTAACTCTAAATGACAATCAGAGCAACTTGAATTGCGTGTGTGCAGCCTTTTGCTCAAAAGTGGTCAACGTTTCGTTTTCGGAGTCTCTTTTGACAATCTCTTCGAGAGCTGTTTTCAGTCATTAACAGAGCTGTTCTGAAAGTGTCCAAGCGGCCTGTTCTTAGAGTGGACTGTTTTTTGCATTCGTTCTCAAGTTATATCAAACTATCAAAGTGTTGTTTTCTGCCTTTCACGAGCACATTTTGACTTGTTGTTGAATAATCCTATAATGTAACTCTAAATGACAATCAGTGCAACTTGAATTGCGTGTGTGCAGCCTTTTGCTCAAAAGTGATCAACGTTTCGTTTTCAGAGTCTCTTTTGACAATCTCTTCGAGAGCTGTTTTCAGTCATTAACAGAGCTGTTCTGAAAGTGTCCAAGCGGCCTGTTCTTAGAGTGGACTGTTTTTTGCATTCGTTCTCAAGTTCTATCAGTGTTGTTTTCTGCTTTTCTGGAGCACATTTTGACTTGTTGCTGAATGCTCCTATAATGTAACTCTAAATGACAATCAGAGCAACTTGAATTGCGTGTGTGCAGCCTTTTGCTCAAAAGTGATCAACGTTTCGTTTTCGGAGTCTCTTTTGACAATCTCTTCGAGAGCTGTTTTCAGTCATTAACAGAGCTGTTCTGAAAGTGTCCAAGCGGCCTGTTCTTAGAGTGGAGTGTTTTTTGCATTCGTTCTCAAGTTATATCAAACTATCAAAGTGTTGTTTTCTGCCTTTCACGAGCACATTTTGACTTGTTGTTGAATAATCCTATAATGTAACTCTAAATGACAATCAGAGCAACTTGAATTGCGTGTGTGCAGCCTTTTGCTCAAAAGTGATCAACGTTTCGTTTTCAGAGTCTCTTTTGACAATCTCTTCGAGAGCTGTTTTCAGTCATTAACAGAGCTGTTCTGAAAGTGTCCAAGCGGCCTGTTCTGAGAGTGGACTGTTTTTTGCATTCGTTCTCAAGTTCTATCAGTGTTGTTTTCTGCTTTTCTGGAGCACATTTTGACTTGTTGCTGAATGCTCCTATAATGTAACTCTAAATGACAATCAGAGCAACTTGAATTGCGTGTGTGCAGCCTTTTGCTCAAAAGTGATCAACGTTTCGTTTTCGGAGTCTCTTTTGACAATCTCTTCGAGAGCTGTTTTCAGTCATTAACAGAGCTGTTCTGAAAGTGTCCAAGCGGCCTGTTCTTAGAGTGGACTGTTTTTTGCATTCGTTCTCAAGTTATATCAAACTATCAAAGTGTTGTTTTCTGCCTTTCACGAGCACATTTTGACTTGTTGTTGAATAATCCTATAATGTAACTCTAAATGACAATCAGAGCAACTTGAATTGCGTGTGTGCAGCCTTTTGCTCAAAAGTGATCAACGTTTCGTTTTCAGAGTCTCTTTTGACAATCTCTTCGAGAGCTGTTTTCAGTCATTAACAGAGCTGTTCTGAAAGTGTCCAAGCGGCCTGTTCTTAGAGTGGACTGTTTTTTGCATTCGTTCTCAAGTTATATCAAACTATCAAAGTGTTGTTTTCTGCCTTTCACGAGCACATTTTGACTTGTTGTTGAATAATCCTATAATGTAACTCTAAATGACAATCAGAGCAACTTGAATTGCGTGTGTGCAGCCTTTTGCTCAAAAGTGATCAACGTTTCGTTTTCGGAGTCTCTTTTGACAATCTCTTCGAGAGCTGTTTTCAGTCATTAACAGAGCTGTTCTGAAAGTGTCCAAGCGGCCTATTCTTAGAGTGGACTGTTTTTTGCATTCGTTCTCAAGTTATATCAAACTATCAAAGTGTTGTTTTCTGCCTTTCACGAGCACATTTTGACTTGTTGTTGAATAATCCTATAATGTAACTCTAAATGACAATCAGAGCAACTTGAATTGCGTGTGTGCAGCATTTTGCTCAAAAGTGATCAACGTTTCGTTTTCGGAGTCTCTTTTGACAATCTCTTCGAGAGCTGTTTTCAGTCATTAACAGAGCTGTTCTGAAAGTGTCCAAGCGGCCTGTTCTTAGAGTGGACTGTTTTTTGCATTCGTTCTCAAGTTATATCAAACTATCAAAGTGTTGTTTTCTGCCTTTCACGAGCACATTTTAACTTGTTGTTGAATAATCCTATAATGTAACTCTAAATGACAATCAGAGCAACTTGAATTGCGTGTGTGCAGCCTTTTGCTCAAAAGTGATCAACGTTTCGTTTTCGGAGTCTCTTTTGACAATCTCTTCGAGAGCTGTTTTCAGTCATTAACAGAGCTGTTCTGAAAGTGTCCAAGCGGCCTGTTCTTAGAGTGGACTGTTTTTTGCATTCGTTCTCAAGTTATATCAAACTATCAAAGTGTTGTTTTCTGCCTTTCACGAGCACATTTTAACTTGTTGTTGAATAATCCTATAATGTAACTTTAAATGACAATCAGAGCAACTTGAATTGCGTGTGTGCAGCCTTTTGCTCAAAAGTGATCAACGTTTCGTTTTCGGAGTCTCTTTTGACAATCTCTTCGAGAGCTGTTTTCAGTCATTAACAGAGCTGTTCTGAAAGTGTCCAAGCGGCCTGTTCTTAGAGTGGAGTGTTTTTTGCATTCGTTCTCAAGTTATATCAAACTATCAAAGTGTTGTTTTCTGCCTTTCACGAGCACATTTTGACTTGTTGTTGAATAATCCTATAATGTAACTCTAAATGACAATCAGAGCAACTTGAATTGCGTGTGTGCAGCCTTTTGCTCAAAAGTGATCAACGTTTCGTTTTCGGAGTCTCTTTTGACAATCTCTTCGAGAGCTGTTTTCAGTCATTAACAGAGCTGTTCTGAAAGTGTCCAAGCGGCCTGTTCTGAGAGTGGACTGTTTTTTGCATTCGTTCTCAAGTTCTATCAGTGTTGTTTTCTGCTTTTCTGGAGCACATTTTGACTTGTTGTTGAATAATCCTATAATGTAACTCTAAATGACAATCAGAGCAACTTGAATTGCGTGTGTGCAGCCTTTTGCTCAAAAGTGATCAACGCTTCGTTTTCGGAGTCTCTTTTGACAATCTCTTCGAGAGCTGTTTTCAGTCATTAACAGAGCTGTTCTGAAAGTGTCCAAGCGGCCTGTTCTTAGAGTGGACTGTTTTTTGCATTCGTTCTCAAGTTATATCAAACTATCAAAGTGTTGTTTTCTGCCTTTCACGAGCACATTTTGACTTGTTGTTGAATAATCCTATAATGTAACTCTAAATGACAATCAGAGCAACTTGAGAATTGCGTGTGTGCAGCCTTTTGCTCAAAAGTGATCAACGTTTCGTTTTCAGAGTCTCTTTTGACAATCTCTTCGAGAGCTGTTTTCAGTCATTAACAGAGCTGTTCTGAAAGTGTCCAAGCGGCCTGTTCTTAGAGTGGACTGTTTTTTGCATTCGTTCTCAAGTTATATCAAACTATCAAAGTGTTGTTTTCTGCCTTTCACGAGCACATTTTGACTTGTTGTTGAATAATCCTATAATGTAACTCTAAATGACAATCAGAGCAACTTGAATTGCGTGTGTGCAGCCTTTTGCTCAAAAGTGATCAACGTTTCGTTTTCGGAGTCTCTTTTGACAATCTCTTCGAGAGCTGTTTTCAGTCATTAACAGAGCTGTTCTGAAAGTGTCCAAGCGGCCTGTTCTTAGAGTGGACTGTTTTTTGCATTCGTTCTCAAGTTATATCAAACTATCAAAGTGTTGTTTTCTGCCTTTCACGAGCACATTTTGACTTGTTGTTGAATAATCCTATAATGTAACTCTAAATGACAATCAGAGCAACTTGAATTGCGTGTGTGCAGCCTTTTGCTCAAAAGTGGTCAACGTTTCGTTTTCGGAGTCTCTTTTGACAATCTCTTCGAGAGCTGTTTTCAGTCATTAACAGAGCTGTTCTGAAAGTGTCCAAGCGGCCTGTTCTTAGAGTGGACTGTTTTTTGCATTCGTTCTCAAGTTATATCAAACTATCAAAGTGTTGTTTTCTGCCTTTCACGAGCAGATTTTGACTTGTTGTTGAATAATCCTATAATGTAACTCTAAATGACAATCAGTGCAACTTGAATTGCGTGTGTGCAGCCTTTTGCTCAAAAGTGATCAACGTTTCGTTTTCAGAGTCTCTTTTGACAATCTCTTCGAGAGCTGTTTTCAGTCATTAACAGAGCTGTTCTGAAAGTGTCCAAGCGGCCTGTTCTTAGAGTGGACTGTTTTTTGCATTCGTTCTCAAGTTCTATCAGTGTTGTTTTCTGCTTTTCTGGAGCACATTTTGACTTGTTGCTGAATGCTCCTATAATGTAACTCTAAATGACAATCAGAGCAACTTGAATTGCGTGTGTGCAGCCTTTTGCTCAAAAGTGATCAACGTTTCGTTTTCGGAGTCTCTTTTGACAATCTCTTCGAGAGCTGTTTTCAGTCATTAACAGAGCTGTTCTGAAAGTGTCCAAGCGGCCTGTTCTTAGAGTGGAGTGTTTTTTGCATTCGTTCTCAAGTTATATCAAACTATCAAAGTGTTGTTTTCTGCCTTTCACGAGCACATTTTGACTTGTTGTTGAATAATCCTATAATGTAACTCTAAATGACAATCAGAGCAACTTGAATTGCGTGTGTGCAGCCTTTTGCTCAAAAGTGATCAACGTTTCGTTTTCAGAGTCTCTTTTGACAATCTCTTCGAGAGCTGTTTTCAGTCATTAACAGAGCTGTTCTGAAAGTGTCCAAGCGGCCTGTTCTGAGAGTGGACTGTTTTTTGCATTCGTTCTCAAGTTCTATCAGTGTTGTTTTCTGCTTTTCTGGAGCACATTTTGACTTGTTGCTGAATGCTCCTATAATGTAACTCTAAATGACAATCAGAGCAACTTGAATTGCGTGTGTGCAGCCTTTTGCTCAAAAGTGATCAACGTTTCGTTTTCGGAGTCTCTTTTGACAATCTCTCCGAGAGCTGTTTTCAGTCATTAACAGAGCTGTTCTGAAAGTGTCCAAGCGGCCTGTTCTTAGAGTGGACTGTTTTTTGCATTCGTTCTCAAGTTATATCAAACTATCAAAGTGTTGTTTTCTGCCTTTCACGAGCACATTTTGAATTGTTGTTGAATAATCCTATAATGTAACTCTAAATGACAATCAGAGCAACTTGAATTGCGTGTGTGCAGCCTTTTGCTCAAAAGTGATCAACGTTTCGTTTTCAGAGTCTCTTTTGACAATCTCTTCGAGAGCTGTTTTCAGTCATTAACAGAGCTGTTCTGAAAGTGTCCAAGCGGCCTGTTCTTAGAGTGGACTGTTTTTTGCATTCGTTCTCAAGTTATATCAAACTATCAAAGTGTTGTTTTCTGCCTTTCACGAGCACATTTTGACTTGTTGTTGAATAATCCTATAATGTAACTCTAAATGACAATCAGAGCAACTTGAATTGCGTGTGTGCAGCCTTTTGCTCAAAAGTGATCAACGTTTCGTTTTCGGAGTCTCTTTTGACAATCTCTTCGAGAGCTGTTTTCAGTCATTAACAGAGCTGTTCTGAAAGTGTCCAAGCGGCCTATTCTTAGAGTGGACTGTTTTTTGCATTCGTTCTCAAGTTATATCAAACTATCAAAGTGTTGTTTTCTGCCTTTCACGAGCACATTTTGACTTGTTGTTGAATAATCCTATAATGTAACTCTAAATGACAATCAGAGCAACTTGAATTGCGTGTGTGCAGCATTTTGCTCAAAAGTGATCAACGTTTCGTTTTCGGAGTCTCTTTTGACAATCTCTTCGAGAGCTGTTTTCAGTCATTAACAGAGCTGTTCTGAAAGTGTCCAAGCGGCCTGTTCTTAGAGTGGACTGTTTTTTGCATTCGTTCTCAAGTTATATCAAACTATCAAAGTGTTGTTTTCTGCCTTTCACGAGCACATTTTAACTTGTTGTTGAATAATCCTATAATGTAACTTTAAATGACAATCAGAGCAACTTGAATTGCGTGTGTGCAGCCTTTTGCTCAAAAGTGATCAACGTTTCGTTTTCGGAGTCTCTTTTGACAATCTCTTCGAGAGCTGTTTTCAGTCATTAACAGAGCTGTTCTGAAAGTGTCCAAGCGGCCTGTTCTTAGAGTGGAGTGTTTTTTGCATTCGTTCTCAAGTTATATCAAACTATCAAAGTGTTGTTTTCTGCCATTCACGAGCACATTTTGACTTGTTGAATAATCCTATAATGTAACTCTAAATGACAATCAGAGCAACTTGAATTGCGTGTGTGCAGCCTTTTGCTCAAAAGTGATCAACGTTTCGTTTTCAGAGTCTCTTTTGACAATCTCTTCGAGAGCTGTTTTCAGTCATTAACAGAGCTGTTCTGAAAGTGTCCAAGCGGCCTGTTCTTAGAGTGGACTGTTTTTTGCATTCGTTCTCAAGTTATATCAAACTATCAAAGTGTTGTTTTCTGCCTTTCACGAGCACATTTTGACTTGTTGTTGAATAATCCTATAATGTAACTCTAAATGACAATCAGAGCAACTTGAATTGCGTGTGTGCAGCCTTTTGCTCAAAAGTGATCAACGTTTCGTTTTCGGAGTCTCTTTTGACAATCTCTTCGAGAGCTGTTTTCAGTCATTAACAGAGCTGTTCTGAAAGTGTCCAAGCGGCCTGTTCTTAGAGTGGACTGTTTTTTGCATTCGTTCTCAAGTTATATCAAACTATCAAAGTGTTGTTTTCTGCCTTTCACGAGCACATTTTAACTTGTTGTTGAATAATCCTATAATGTAACTTTAAATGACAATCAGAGCAACTTGAATTGCGTGTGTGCAGCCTTTTGCTCAAAAGTGATCAACGTTTCGTTTTCGGAGTCTCTTTTGACAATCTCTTCGAGAGCTGTTTTCAGTCATTAACAGAGCTGTTCTGAAAGTGTCCAAGCGGCCTGTTCTTAGAGTGGAGTGTTTTTTGCATTCGTTCTCAAGTTATATCAAACTATCAAAGTGTTGTTTTCTGCCATTCACGAGCACATTTTGACTTGTTGTTGAATAATCCTATAATGTAACTCTAAATGACAATCAGAGCAACTTGAATTGCGTGTGTGCAGCCTTTTGCTCAAAAGTGATCAACGTTTCGTTTTCAGAGTCTCTTTTGACAATCTCTTCGAGAGCTGTTTTCAGTCATTAACAGAGCTGTTCTGAAAGTGTCCAAGCGGCCTGTTCTTAGAGTGGACTGTTTTTTGCATTCGTTCTCAAGTTATATCAAACTATCAAAGTGTTGTTTTCTGCCTTTCACGAGCACATTTTGACTTGTTGTTGAATAATCCTATAATGTAACTCTAAATGACAATCAGAGCAACTTGAATTGCGTGTGTGCAGCCTTTTGCTCAAAAGTGATCAACGTTTCGTTTTCGGAGTCTCTTTTGACAATCTCTTCGAGAGCTGTTTTCAGTCATTAACAGAGCTGTTCTGAAAGTGTCCAAGCGGCCTGTTCTTAGAGTGGACTGTTTTTTGCATTCGTTCTCAAGTTATATCAAACTATCAAAGTGTTGTTTTCTGCCTTTCACGAGCACATTTTGACTTGTTGTTGAATAATCCTATAATGTTACTCTAAATGACAATCAGAGCAACTTGAATTGCGTGTGTGCAGCCTTTTGCTCAAAAGTAATCAACGTTTCGTTTTCAGAGTCTCTTTTGACAATCTCTTCGAGAGCTGTTTTCAGTCATTAACAGAGCTGTTCTGAAAGTGTCCAAGCGGCCTGTTCTGAGAGTGGACTGTTTTTGCATTCGTTCTCAAGTTCTATCAGTGTTGTTTTCTGCTTTTCTGGAGCACATTTTGACTTGTTGCTGAATGCTCCTATAATGTAACTCTAAATGACAATCAGAGCAACTTGAATTGCGTGTGTGCAGCCTTTTGCTCAAAAGTGATCAACGTTTCGTTTTCGGAGTCTCTTTTGACAATCTCTTCGAGAGCTGTTTTCAGTCATTAACAGAGCTGTTCTGAAAGTGTCCAAGCGGCCTGTTCTTAGAGTGGACTGTTTTTTGCATTCGTTCTCAAGTTATATCAAACTATCAAAGTGTTGTTTTCTGCCGTTCACGAGCACATTTTGACTTGTTGTTGAATAATCCTATAATGTAACTCTAAATGACAATCAGAGCAACTTGAATTGCGTGTGTGCAGCCTTTTGCTCAAAAGTGATCAACGTTTCGTTTTCGGAGTCTCTTTTGACAATCTCTTCGAGAGCTGTTTTCAGTCATTAACAGAGCTGTTCTGAAAGTGTCCAAGCGGCCTGTTCTGAGAGTGGACTGTTTTTTGCATTCGTTCTCAAGTTCTATCAGTGTTGTTTTCTGCTTTTCTGGAGCACATTTTGACTTGTTGCTGAATGCTCCTATAATGTAACTCTAAATGACAATCAGAGCAACTTGAATTGCGTGTGTGCAGCCTTTTGCTCAAAAGTGATCAACGTTTCGTTTTCGGAGTCTCTTTTGACAATCTCTTCGAGAGCTGTTTTCAGTCATTAACAGAGCTGTTCTGAAAGTGTCCAAGCGGCCTGTTCTTAGAGTGGACTGTTTTTTGCATTCGTTCTCAAGTTATATCAAACTATCAAAGTGTTGTTTTCTGCCGTTCACGAGCACATTTTGACTTGTTGTTGAATAATCCTATAATGTAACTCTAAATGACAATCAGAGCAACTTGAATTGCGTGTGTGCAGCCTTTTGCTCAAAAGTGATCAACGTTTCGTTTTCGGAGTCTCTTTTGACAATCTCTTCGAGAGCTGTTTTCAGTCATTAACAGAGCTGTTCTGAAAGTGTCCAAGCGGCCTGTTCTTAGAGTGGAGTGTTTTTTGCATTCGTTCTCAAGTTATATCAAACTATCAAAGTGTTGTTTTCTGCCTTTCACGAGCACATTTTGGCTTGTTGTTGAATAATCCTATAATGTAACTCTAAATGACAATCAGAGCAACTTGAATTGCGTGTGTGCAGCCTTTTGCTCAAAAGTGATCAACGTTTCGTTTTCGGAGTCTCTTTTGACAATCTCTTCGAGAGCTGTTTTCAGTCATTAACAGAGCTGTTCTGAAAGTGTCCAAGCGGCCTATTCTTAGAGTGGACTGTTTTTTGCATTCGTTCTCAAGTTATATCAAACTATCAAAGTGTTGTTTTCTGCCTTTCACGAGCACATTTTGACTTGTTGTTGAATAATCCTATAATGTAACTCTAAATGACAATCAGAGCAACTTGAATTGCGTGTGTGCAGCATTTTGCTCAAAAGTGATCAACGTTTCGTTTTCGGAGTCTCTTTTGACAATCTCTTCGAGAGCTGTTTTCAGTCATTAACAGAGCTGTTCTGAAAGTGTCCAAGCGGCCTGTTCTTAGAGTGGACTGTTTTTTGCATTCGTTCTCAAGTTATATCAAACTATCAAAGTGTTGTTTTCTGCCTTTCACGAGCACATTTTGACTTGTTGTTGAATAATCCTATAATGTAACTCTAAATGACAATCAGAGCAACTTGAATTGCGTGTGTGCAGCATTTTGCTCAAAAGTGATCAACGTTTCGTTTTCGGAGTCTCTTTTGACAATCTCTTCGAGAGCTGTTTTCAGTCATTAACAGAGCTGTTCTGAAAGTGTCCAAGCGGCCTGTTCTTAGAGTGGACTGTTTTTTGCATTCGTTCTCAAGTTATATCAAACTATCAAAGTGTTGTTTTCTGCCTTTCACGAGCACATTTTAACTTGTTGTTGAATAATCCTATAATGTAACTTTAAATGACAATCAGAGCAACTTGAATTGCGTGTGTGCAGCCTTTTGCTCAAAAGTGATCAACGTTTCGTTTTCGGAGTCTCTTTTGACAATCTCTTCGAGAGCTGTTTTCAGTCATTAACAGAGCTGTTCTGAAAGTGTCCAAGCGGCCTGTTCTTAGAGTGGAGTGTTTTTTGCATTCGTTCTCAAGTTATATCAAACTATCAAAGTGTTGTTTTCTGCCTTTCACGAGCACATTTTGACTTGTTGTTGAATAATCCTATAATGTAACTCTAAATGACAATCAGAGCAACTTGAATTGCGTGTGTGCAGCCTTTTGCTCAAAAGTGATCAACGTTTCGTTTTCAGAGTCTCTTTTGACAATCTCTTCGAGAGCTGTTTTCAGTCATTAACAGAGCTGTTCTGAAAGTGTCCAAGCGGCCTGTTCTTAGAGTGGACTGTTTTTTGCATTCGTTCTCAAGTTATATCAAACTATCAAAGTGTTGTTTTCTGCCTTTCACGAGCACATTTTGACTTGTTGTTGAATAATCCTATAATGTAACTCTAAATGACAATCAGAGCAACTTGAATTGCGTGTGTGCAGCCTTTTGCTCAAAAGTGATCAACGTTTCGTTTTCGGAGTCTCTTTTGACAATCTCTTCGAGAGCTGTTTTCAGTCATTAACAGAGCTGTTCTGAAAGTGTCCAAGCGGCCTGTTCTTAGAGTGGACTGTTTTTTGCATTCGTTCTCAAGTTATATCAAACTATCAAAGTGTTGTTTTCTGCCTTTCACGAGCACATTTTAACTTGTTGTTGAATAATCCTATAATGTAACTTTAAATGACAATCAGAGCAACTTGAATTGCGTGTGTGCAGCCTTTTGCTCAAAAGTGATCAACGTTTCGTTTTCGGAGTCTCTTTTGACAATCTCTTCGAGAGCTGTTTTCAGTCATTAACAGAGCTGTTCTGAAAGTGTCCAAGCGGCCTGTTCTTAGAGTGGAGTGTTTTTTGCATTCGTTCTCAAGTTATATCAAACTATCAAAGTGTTGTTTTCTGCCTTTCACGAGCACATTTTGACTTGTTGTTGAATAATCCTATAATGTAACTCTAAATGACAATCAGAGCAACTTGAATTGCGTGTGTGCAGCCTTTTGCTCAAAAGTGATCAACGTTTCGTTTTCAGAGTCTCTTTTGACAATCTCTTCGAGAGCTGTTTTCAGTCATTAACAGAGCTGTTCTGAAAGTGTCCAAGCGGCCTGTTCTTAGAGTGGACTGTTTTTTGCATTCGTTCTCAAGTTATATCAAACTATCAAAGTGTTGTTTTCTGCCTTTCACGAGCACATTTTGACTTGTTGTTGAATAATCCTATAATGTAACTCTAAATGACAATCAGAGCAACTTGAATTGCGTGTGTGCAGCCTTTTGCTCAAAAGTGATCAACGTTTCGTTTTCGGAGTCTCTTTTGACAATCTCTTCGAGAGCTGTTTTCAGTCATTAACAGAGCTGTTCTGAAAGTGTCCAAGCGGCCTGTTCTTAGAGTGGACTGTTTTTTGCATTCGTTCTCAAGTTATATCAAACTATCAAAGTGTTGTTTTCTGCCTTTCACGAGCACATTTTGACTTGTTGTTGAATAATCCTATAATGTTACTCTAAATGACAATCAGAGCAACTTGAATTGCGTGTGTGCAGCCTTTTGCTCAAAAGTAATCAACGTTTCGTTTTCAGAGTCTCTTTTGACAATCTCTTCGAGAGCTGTTTTCAGTCATTAACAGAGCTGTTCTGAAAGTGTCCAAGCGGCCTGTTCTGAGAGTGGACTGTTTTTGCATTCGTTCTCAAGTTCTATCAGTGTTGTTTTCTGCTTTTCTGGAGCACATTTTGACTTGTTGCTGAATGCTCCTATAATGTAACTCTAAATGACAATCAGAGCAACTTGAATTGCGTGTGTGCAGCCTTTTGCTCAAAAGTGATCAACGTTTCGTTTTCGGAGTCTCTTTTGACAATCTCTTCGAGAGCTGTTTTCAGTCATTAACAGAGCTGTTCTGAAAGTGTCCAAGCGGCCTGTTCTTAGAGTGGACTGTTTTTTGCATTCGTTCTCAAGTTATATCAAACTATCAAAGTGTTGTTTTCTGCCGTTCACGAGCACATTTTGACTTGTTGTTGAATAATCCTATAATGTAACTCTAAATGACAATCAGAGCAACTTGAATTGCGTGTGTGCAGCATTTTGCTCAAAAGTGATCAACGTTTCGTTTTCGGAGTCTCTTTTGACAATCTCTTCGAGAGCTGTTTTCAGTCATTAACAGAGCTGTTCTGAAAGTGTCCAAGCGGCCTGTTCTGAGAGTGGACTGTTTTTTGCATTCGTTCTCAAGTTATATCAAACTATCAAAGTGTTGTTTTCTGCCTTTCACGAGCACATTTTAACTTGTTGTTGAATAATCCTATAATGTAACTTTAAATGACAATCAGAGCAACTTGAATTGCGTGTGTGCAGCCTTTTGCTCAAAAGTGATCAACGTTTCGTTTTCGGAGTCTCTTTTGACAATCTCTTCGAGAGCTGTTTTCAGTCATTAACAGAGCTGTTCTGAAAGTGTCCAAGCGGCCTGTTCTTAGAGTGGAGTGTTTTTTGCATTCGTTCTCAAGTTATATCAAACTATCAAAGTGTTGTTTTCTGCCTTTCACGAGCACATTTTGACTTGTTGTTGAATAATCCTATAATGTAACTCTAAATGACAATCAGAGCAACTTGAATTGCGTGTGTGCAGCCTTTTGCTCAAAAGTGATCAACGTTTCGTTTTCGGAGTCTCTTTTGACAATCTCTTCGAGAGCTGTTTTCAGTCATTAACAGAGCTGTTCTGAAAGTGTCCAAGCGGCCTGTTCTTAGAGTGGACTGTTTTTTGCATTCGTTCTCAAGTTATATCAAACTATCAAAGTGTTGTTTTCTGCCTTTCACGAGCACATTTTGACTTGTTGTTGAATAATCCTATAATGTTACTCTAAATGACAATCAGAGCAACTTGAATTGCGTGTGTGCAGCCTTTTGCTCAAAAGTAATCAACGTTTCGTTTTCAGAGTCTCTTTTGACAATCTCTTCGAGAGCTGTTTTCAGTCATTAACAGAGCTGTTCTGAAAGTGTCCAAGCGGCCTGTTCTGAGAGTGGACTGTTTTTGCATTCGTTCTCAAGTTCTATCAGTGTTGTTTTCTGCTTTTCTGGAGCACATTTTGACTTGTTGCTGAATGCTCCTATAATGTAACTCTAAATGACAATCAGAGCAACTTGAATTGCGTGTGTGCAGCCTTTTGCTCAAAAGTGATCAACGTTTCGTTTTCGGAGTCTCTTTTGACAATCTCTTCGAGAGCTGTTTTCAGTCATTAACAGAGCTGTTCTGAAAGTGTCCAAGCGGCCTGTTCTTAGAGTGGAGTGTTTTTTGCATTCGTTCTCAAGTTATATCAAACTATCAAAGTGTTGTTTTCTGCCTTTCACGAGCACATTTTGACTTGTTGTTGAATAATCCTATAATGTAACTCTAAATGACAATCAGAGCAACTTGAATTGCGTGTGTGCAGCCTTTTGCTCAAAAGTGATCAACGTTTCGTTTTCAGAGTCTCTTTTGACAATCTCTTCGAGAGCTGTTTTCAGTCATTAACAGAGCTGTTCTGAAAGTGTCCAAGCGGCCTGTTCTGAGAGTGGACTGTTTTTTGCATTCGTTCTCAAGTTCTATCAGTGTTGTTTTCTGCTTTTCTGGAGCACATTTTGACTTGTTGCTGAATGCTCCTATAATGTAACTCTAAATGACAATCAGAGCAACTTGAATTGCGTGTGTGCAGCCTTTTGCTCAAAAGTGATCAACGTTTCGTTTTCGGAGTCTCTTTTGACAATCTCTTCGAGAGCTGTTTTCAGTCATTAACAGAGCTGTTCTGAAAGTGTCCAAGCGGCCTGTTCTTAGAGTGGACTGTTTTTTGCATTCGTTCTCAAGTTATATCAAACTATCAAAGTGTTGTTTTCTGCCTTTCACGAGCACATTTTGACTTGTTGTTGAATAATCCTATAATGTAACTCTAAATGACAATCAGAGCAACTTGAATTGCGTGTGTGCAGCCTTTTGCTCAAAAGTGATCAACGTTTCGTTTTCGGAGTCTCTTTTGACAATCTCTTCGAGAGCTGTTTTCAGTCATTAACAGAGCTGTTCTGAAAGTGTCCAAGCGGCCTGTTCTTAGAGTGGACTGTTTTTTGCATTCGTTCTCAAGTTATATCAAACTATCAAAGTGTTGTTTTCTGCCTTTCACGAGCACATTTTGACTTGTTGTTGAATAATCCTATAATGTAACTCTAAATGACAATCAGAGCAACTTGAATTGCGTGTGTGCAGCCTTTTGCTCAAAAGTGGTCAACGTTTCGTTTTCGGAGTCTCTTTTGACAATCTCTTCGAGAGCTGTTTTCAGTCATTAACAGAGCTGTTCTGAAAGTGTCCAAGCGGCCTGTTCTTAGAGTGGACTGTTTTTTGCATTCGTTCTCAAGTTATATCAAACTATCAAAGTGTTGTTTTCTGCCTTTCACGAGCAGATTTTGACTTGTTGTTGAATAATCCTATAATGTAACTCTAAATGACAATCAGTGCAACTTGAATTGCGTGTGTGCAGCCTTTTGCTCAAAAGTGATCAACGTTTCGTTTTCAGAGTCTCTTTTGACAATCTCTTCGAGAGCTGTTTTCAGTCATTAACAGAGCTGTTCTGAAAGTGTCCAAGCGGCCTGTTCTTAGAGTGGACTGTTTTTTGCATTCGTTCTCAAGTTCTATCAGTGTTGTTTTCTGCTTTTCTGGAGCACATTTTGACTTGTTGCTGAATGCTCCTATAATGTAACTCTAAATGACAATCAGAGCAACTTGAATTGCGTGTGTGCAGCCTTTTGCTCAAAAGTGATCAACGTTTCGTTTTCGGAGTCTCTTTTGACAATCTCTTCGAGAGCTGTTTTCAGTCATTAACAGAGCTGTTCTGAAAGTGTCCAAGCGGCCTGTTCTTAGAGTGGAGTGTTTTTTGCATTCGTTCTCAAGTTATATCAAACTATCAAAGTGTTGTTTTCTGCCTTTCACGAGCACATTTTGACTTGTTGTTGAATAATCCTATAATGTAACTCTAAATGACAATCAGAGCAACTTGAATTGCGTGTGTGCAGCCTTTTGCTCAAAAGTGATCAACGTTTCGTTTTCAGAGTCTCTTTTGACAATCTCTTCGAGAGCTGTTTTCAGTCATTAACAGAGCTGTTCTGAAAGTGTCCAAGCGGCCTGTTCTGAGAGTGGACTGTTTTTTGCATTCGTTCTCAAGTTCTATCAGTGTTGTTTTCTGCTTTTCTGGAGCACATTTTGACTTGTTGCTGAATGCTCCTATAATGTAACTCTAAATGACAATCAGAGCAACTTGAATTGCGTGTGTGCAGCCTTTTGCTCAAAAGTGATCAACGTTTCGTTTTCGGAGTCTCTTTTGACAATCTCTCCGAGAGCTGTTTTCAGTCATTAACAGAGCTGTTCTGAAAGTGTCCAAGCGGCCTGTTCTTAGAGTGGACTGTTTTTTGCATTCGTTCTCAAGTTATATCAAACTATCAAAGTGTTGTTTTCTGCCTTTCACGAGCACATTTTGAATTGTTGTTGAATAATCCTATAATGTAACTCTAAATGACAATCAGAGCAACTTGAATTGCGTGTGTGCAGCCTTTTGCTCAAAAGTGATCAACGTTTCGTTTTCAGAGTCTCTTTTGACAATCTCTTCGAGAGCTGTTTTCAGTCATTAACAGAGCTGTTCTGAAAGTGTCCAAGCGGCCTGTTCTTAGAGTGGACTGTTTTTTGCATTCGTTCTCAAGTTATATCAAACTATCAAAGTGTTGTTTTCTGCCTTTCACGAGCACATTTTGACTTGTTGTTGAATAATCCTATAATGTAACTCTAAATGACAATCAGAGCAACTTGAATTGCGTGTGTGCAGCCTTTTGCTCAAAAGTGATCAACGTTTCGTTTTCGGAGTCTCTTTTGACAATCTCTTCGAGAGCTGTTTTCAGTCATTAACAGAGCTGTTCTGAAAGTGTCCAAGCGGCCTATTCTTAGAGTGGACTGTTTTTTGCATTCGTTCTCAAGTTATATCAAACTATCAAAGTGTTGTTTTCTGCCTTTCACGAGCACATTTTGACTTGTTGTTGAATAATCCTATAATGTAACTCTAAATGACAATCAGAGCAACTTGAATTGCGTGTGTGCAGCATTTTGCTCAAAAGTGATCAACGTTTCGTTTTCGGAGTCTCTTTTGACAATCTCTTCGAGAGCTGTTTCCAGTCATTAACAGAGCTGTTCTGAAAGTGTCCAAGCGGCCTGTTCTTAGAGTGGACTGTTTTTTGCATTCGTTCTCAAGTTATATCAAACTATCAAAGTGTTGTTTTCTGCCTTTCACGAGCACATTTTAACTTGTTGTTGAATAATCCTATAATGTAACTTTAAATGACAATCAGAGCAACTTGAATTGCGTGTGTGCAGCCTTTTGCTCAAAAGTGATCAACGTTTCGTTTTCGGAGTCTCTTTTGACAATCTCTTCGAGAGCTGTTTTCAGTCATTAACAGAGCTGTTCTGAAAGTGTCCAAGCGGCCTGTTCTTAGAGTGGAGTGTTTTTTGCATTCGTTCTCAAGTTATATCAAACTATCAAAGTGTTGTTTTCTGCCATTCACGAGCACATTTTGACTTGTTGAATAATCCTATAATGTAACTCTAAATGACAATCAGAGCAACTTGAATTGCGTGTGTGCAGCCTTTTGCTCAAAAGTGATCAACGTTTCGTTTTCAGAGTCTCTTTTGACAATCTCTTCGAGAGCTGTTTTCAGTCATTAACAGAGCTGTTCTGAAAGTGTCCAAGCGGCCTGTTCTTAGAGTGGACTGTTTTTTGCATTCGTTCTCAAGTTATATCAAACTATCAAAGTGTTGTTTTCTGCCTTTCACGAGCACATTTTGACTTGTTGTTGAATAATCCTATAATGTAACTCTAAATGACAATCAGAGCAACTTGAATTGCGTGTGTGCAGCCTTTTGCTCAAAAGTGATCAACGTTTCGTTTTCGGAGTCTCTTTTGACAATCTCTTCGAGAGCTGTTTTCAGTCATTAACAGAGCTGTTCTGAAAGTGTCCAAGCGGCCTGTTCTTAGAGTGGACTGTTTTTTGCATTCGTTCTCAAGTTATATCAAACTATCAAAGTGTTGTTTTCTGCCTTTCACGAGCACATTTTAACTTGTTGTTGAATAATCCTATAATGTAACTTTAAATGACAATCAGAGCAACTTGAATTGCGTGTGTGCAGCCTTTTGCTCAAAAGTGATCAACGTTTCGTTTTCGGAGTCTCTTTTGACAATCTCTTCGAGAGCTGTTTTCAGTCATTAACAGAGCTGTTCTGAAAGTGTCCAAGCGGCCTGTTCTTAGAGTGGAGTGTTTTTTGCATTCGTTCTCAAGTTATATCAAACTATCAAAGTGTTGTTTTCTGCCATTCACGAGCACATTTTGACTTGTTGTTGAATAATCCTATAATGTAACTCTAAATGACAATCAGAGCAACTTGAATTGCGTGTGTGCAGCCTTTTGCTCAAAAGTGATCAACGTTTCGTTTTCAGAGTCTCTTTTGACAATCTCTTCGAGAGCTGTTTTCAGTCATTAACAGAGCTGTTCTGAAAGTGTCCAAGCGGCCTGTTCTTAGAGTGGACTGTTTTTTGCATTCGTTCTCAAGTTATATCAAACTATCAAAGTGTTGTTTTCTGCCTTTCACGAGCACATTTTGACTTGTTGTTGAATAATCCTATAATGTAACTCTAAATGACAATCAGAGCAACTTGAATTGCGTGTGTGCAGCCTTTTGCTCAAAAGTGATCAACGTTTCGTTTTCGGAGTCTCTTTTGACAATCTCTTCGAGAGCTGTTTTCAGTCATTAACAGAGCTGTTCTGAAAGTGTCCAAGCGGCCTGTTCTTAGAGTGGACTGTTTTTTGCATTCGTTCTCAAGTTATATCAAACTATCAAAGTGTTGTTTTCTGCCTTTCACGAGCACATTTTGACTTGTTGTTGAATAATCCTATAATGTTACTCTAAATGACAATCAGAGCAACTTGAATTGCGTGTGTGCAGCCTTTTGCTCAAAAGTAATCAACGTTTCGTTTTCAGAGTCTCTTTTGACAATCTCTTCGAGAGCTGTTTTCAGTCATTAACAGAGCTGTTCTGAAAGTGTCCAAGCGGCCTGTTCTGAGAGTGGACTGTTTTTGCATTCGTTCTCAAGTTCTATCAGTGTTGTTTTCTGCTTTTCTGGAGCACATTTTGACTTGTTGCTGAATGCTCCTATAATGTAACTCTAAATGACAATCAGAGCAACTTGAATTGCGTGTGTGCAGCCTTTTGCTCAAAAGTGATCAACGTTTCGTTTTCGGAGTCTCTTTTGACAATCTCTTCGAGAGCTGTTTTCAGTCATTAACAGAGCTGTTCTGAAAGTGTCCAAGCGGCCTGTTCTTAGAGTGGACTGTTTTTTGCATTCGTTCTCAAGTTATATCAAACTATCAAAGTGTTGTTTTCTGCCGTTCACGAGCACATTTTGACTTGTTGTTGAATAATCCTATAATGTAACTCTAAATGACAATCAGAGCAACTTGAATTGCGTGTGTGCAGCCTTTTGCTCAAAAGTGATCAACGTTTCGTTTTCGGAGTCTCTTTTGACAATCTCTTCGAGAGCTGTTTTCAGTCATTAACAGAGCTGTTCTGAAAGTGTCCAAGCGGCCTGTTCTTAGAGTGGAGTGTTTTTTGCATTCGTTCTCAAGTTATATCAAACTATCAAAGTGTTGTTTTCTGCCTTTCACGAGCACATTTTGGCTTGTTGTTGAATAATCCTATAATGTAACTCTAAATGACAATCAGAGCAACTTGAATTGCGTGTGTGCAGCCTTTTGCTCAAAAGTGATCAACGTTTCGTTTTCGGAGTCTCTTTTGACAATCTCTTCGAGAGCTGTTTTCAGTCATTAACAGAGCTGTTCTGAAAGTGTCCAAGCGGCCTATTCTTAGAGTGGACTGTTTTTTGCATTCGTTCTCAAGTTATATCAAACTATCAAAGTGTTGTTTTCTGCCTTTCACGAGCACATTTTGACTTGTTGTTGAATAATCCTATAATGTAACTCTAAATGACAATCAGAGCAACTTGAATTGCGTGTGTGCAGCATTTTGCTCAAAAGTGATCAACGTTTCGTTTTCGGAGTCTCTTTTGACAATCTCTTCGAGAGCTGTTTTCAGTCATTAACAGAGCTGTTCTGAAAGTGTCCAAGCGGCCTGTTCTTAGAGTGGACTGTTTTTTGCATTCGTTCTCAAGTTATATCAAACTATCAAAGTGTTGTTTTCTGCCTTTCACGAGCACATTTTGACTTGTTGTTGAATAATCCTATAATGTAACTCTAAATGACAATCAGAGCAACTTGAATTGCGTGTGTGCAGCATTTTGCTCAAAAGTGATCAACGTTTCGTTTTCGGAGTCTCTTTTGACAATCTCTTCGAGAGCTGTTTTCAGTCATTAACAGAGCTGTTCTGAAAGTGTCCAAGCGGCCTGTTCTTAGAGTGGACTGTTTTTTGCATTCGTTCTCAAGTTATATCAAACTATCAAAGTGTTGTTTTCTGCCTTTCACGAGCACATTTTAACTTGTTGTTGAATAATCCTATAATGTAACTTTAAATGACAATCAGAGCAACTTGAATTGCGTGTGTGCAGCCTTTTGCTCAAAAGTGATCAACGTTTCGTTTTCGGAGTCTCTTTTGACAATCTCTTCGAGAGCTGTTTTCAGTCATTAACAGAGCTGTTCTGAAAGTGTCCAAGCGGCCTGTTCTTAGAGTGGAGTGTTTTTTGCATTCGTTCTCAAGTTATATCAAACTATCAAAGTGTTGTTTTCTGCCTTTCACGAGCACATTTTGACTTGTTGTTGAATAATCCTATAATGTAACTCTAAATGACAATCAGAGCAACTTGAATTGCGTGTGTGCAGCCTTTTGCTCAAAAGTGATCAACGTTTCGTTTTCAGAGTCTCTTTTGACAATCTCTTCGAGAGCTGTTTTCAGTCATTAACAGAGCTGTTCTGAAAGTGTCCAAGCGGCCTGTTCTTAGAGTGGACTGTTTTTTGCATTCGTTCTCAAGTTATATCAAACTATCAAAGTGTTGTTTTCTGCCTTTCACGAGCACATTTTGACTTGTTGTTGAATAATCCTATAATGTAACTCTAAATGACAATCAGAGCAACTTGAATTGCGTGTGTGCAGCCTTTTGCTCAAAAGTGATCAACGTTTCGTTTTCGGAGTCTCTTTTGACAATCTCTTCGAGAGCTGTTTTCAGTCATTAACAGAGCTGTTCTGAAAGTGTCCAAGCGGCCTGTTCTTAGAGTGGACTGTTTTTTGCATTCGTTCTCAAGTTATATCAAACTATCAAAGTGTTGTTTTCTGCCTTTCACGAGCACATTTTGACTTGTTGTTGAATAATCCTATAATGTTACTCTAAATGACAATCAGAGCAACTTGAATTGCGTGTGTGCAGCCTTTTGCTCAAAAGTAATCAACGTTTCGTTTTCAGAGTCTCTTTTGACAATCTCTTCGAGAGCTGTTTTCAGTCATTAACAGAGCTGTTCTGAAAGTGTCCAAGCGGCCTGTTCTGAGAGTGGACTGTTTTTGCATTCGTTCTCAAGTTCTATCAGTGTTGTTTTCTGCTTTTCTGGAGCACATTTTGACTTGTTGCTGAATGCTCCTATAATGTAACTCTAAATGACAATCAGAGCAACTTGAATTGCGTGTGTGCAGCCTTTTGCTCAAAAGTGATCAACGTTTCGTTTTCGGAGTCTCTTTTGACAATCTCTTCGAGAGCTGTTTTCAGTCATTAACAGAGCTGTTCTGAAAGTGTCCAAGCGGCCTGTTCTTAGAGTGGACTGTTTTTTGCATTCGTTCTCAAGTTATATCAAACTATCAAAGTGTTGTTTTCTGCCGTTCACGAGCACATTTTGACTTGTTGTTGAATAATCCTATAATGTAACTCTAAATGACAATCAGAGCAACTTGAATTGCGTGTGTGCAGCATTTTGCTCAAAAGTGATCAACGTTTCGTTTTCGGAGTCTCTTTTGACAATCTCTTCGAGAGCTGTTTTCAGTCATTAACAGAGCTGTTCTGAAAGTGTCCAAGCGGCCTGTTCTGAGAGTGGACTGTTTTTTGCATTCGTTCTCAAGTTATATCAAACTATCAAAGTGTTGTTTTCTGCCTTTCACGAGCACATTTTAACTTGTTGTTGAATAATCCTATAATGTAACTTTAAATGACAATCAGAGCAACTTGAATTGCGTGTGTGCAGCCTTTTGCTCAAAAGTGATCAACGTTTCGTTTTCGGAGTCTCTTTTGACAATCTCTTCGAGAGCTGTTTTCAGTCATTAACAGAGCTGTTCTGAAAGTGTCCAAGCGGCCTGTTCTTAGAGTGGAGTGTTTTTTGCATTCGTTCTCAAGTTATATCAAACTATCAAAGTGTTGTTTTCTGCCTTTCACGAGCACATTTTGACTTGTTGTTGAATAATCCTATAATGTAACTCTAAATGACAATCAGAGCAACTTGAATTGCGTGTGTGCAGCCTTTTGCTCAAAAGTGATCAACGTTTCGTTTTCGGAGTCTCTTTTGACAATCTCTTCGAGAGCTGTTTTCAGTCATTAACAGAGCTGTTCTGAAAGTGTCCAAGCGGCCTGTTCTTAGAGTGGACTGTTTTTTGCATTCGTTCTCAAGTTATATCAAACTATCAAAGTGTTGTTTTCTGCCTTTCACGAGCACATTTTGACTTGTTGTTGAATAATCCTATAATGTTACTCTAAATGACAATCAGAGCAACTTGAATTGCGTGTGTGCAGCCTTTTGCTCAAAAGTAATCAACGTTTCGTTTTCAGAGTCTCTTTTGACAATCTCTTCGAGAGCTGTTTTCAGTCATTAACAGAGCTGTTCTGAAAGTGTCCAAGCGGCCTGTTCTGAGAGTGGACTGTTTTTGCATTCGTTCTCAAGTTCTATCAGTGTTGTTTTCTGCTTTTCTGGAGCACATTTTGACTTGTTGCTGAATGCTCCTATAATGTAACTCTAAATGACAATCAGAGCAACTTGAATTGCGTGTGTGCAGCCTTTTGCTCAAAAGTGATCAACGTTTCGTTTTCGGAGTCTCTTTTGACAATCTCTTCGAGAGCTGTTTTCAGTCATTAACAGAGCTGTTCTGAAAGTGTCCAAGCGGCCTGTTCTTAGAGTGGAGTGTTTTTTGCATTCGTTCTCAAGTTATATCAAACTATCAAAGTGTTGTTTTCTGCCTTTCACGAGCACATTTTGACTTGTTGTTGAATAATCCTATAATGTAACTCTAAATGACAATCAGAGCAACTTGAATTGCGTGTGTGCAGCCTTTTGCTCAAAAGTGATCAACGTTTCGTTTTCAGAGTCTCTTTTGACAATCTCTTCGAGAGCTGTTTTCAGTCATTAACAGAGCTGTTCTGAAAGTGTCCAAGCGGCCTGTTCTGAGAGTGGACTGTTTTTTGCATTCGTTCTCAAGTTCTATCAGTGTTGTTTTCTGCTTTTCTGGAGCACATTTTGACTTGTTGCTGAATGCTCCTATAATGTAACTCTAAATGACAATCAGAGCAACTTGAATTGCGTGTGTGCAGCCTTTTGCTCAAAAGTGATCAACGTTTCGTTTTCGGAGTCTCTTTTGACAATCTCTTCGAGAGCTGTTTTCAGTCATTAACAGAGCTGTTCTGAAAGTGTCCAAGCGGCCTGTTCTTAGAGTGGACTGTTTTTTGCATTCGTTCTCAAGTTATATCAAACTATCAAAGTGTTGTTTTCTGCCTTTCACGAGCACATTTTGACTTGTTGTTGAATAATCCTATAATGTAACTCTAAATGACAATCAGAGCAACTTGAATTGCGTGTGTGCAGCCTTTTGCTCAAAAGTGATCAACGTTTCGTTTTCAGAGTCTCTTTTGACAATCTCTTCGAGAGCTGTTTTCAGTCATTAACTGAGCTGTTCTGAAAGTGTCCAAGCGGCCTGTTCTTAGAGTGGACTGTTTTTTGCATTCGTTCTCAAGTTATATCAAACTATCAAAGTGTTGTTTTCTGCCTTTCACGAGCACATTTTGACTTGTTGTTGAATAATCCTATAATGTTACTCTAAATGACAATCAGAGCAACTTGAATTGCGTGTGTGCAGCCTTTTGCTCAAAAGTAATCAACGTTTCGTTTTCAGAGTCTATTTTGACAATCTCTTCGAGAGCTGTTTTCAGTCATTAACAGAGCTGTTCTGAAAGTGTCCAAGCGGCCTGTTCTTAGAGTGGACTGTTTTTTGCATTCGTTCTCAAGTTATATCAAACTATCAAAGTGTTGTTTTCTGCCTTTCACGAGCACATTTTGACTTGTTGTTGAATAATCCTATAATGTAACTCTAAATGACAATCAGAGCAACTTGAATTGCGTGTGTGCAGCCTTTTGCTCAAAAGTGATCAACGTTTCGTTTTCAGAGTCTCTTTTGACAATCTCTTCGAGAGCTGTTTTCAGTCATTAACAGAGCTGTTCTGAAAGTGTCCAAGCGGCCTGTTCTTAGAGTGGACTGTTTTTTGCATTCGTTCTCAAGTTATATCAAACTATCAAAGTGTTGTTTTCTGCCTTTCACGAGCACATTTTGACTTGTTGTTGAATAATCCTATAATGTAACTCTAAATGACAATCAGAGCAACTTGAATTGCGTGTGTGCAGCCTTTTGCTCAAAAGTGATCAACGTTTCGCTTTCGGAGTCTCTTTTGACAATCTCTTCGAGAGCTGTTTTCAGTCATTAACAGAGCTGTTCTGAAAGTGTCCAAGCGGCCTGTTCTTAGAGTGGACTGTTTTTTGCATTCGTTCTCAAGTTATATCCAGGGTTCGAGTTATGTGGGAGCCAATGGGAGCTGAGCTCCCATAGAGATGGTCTGAGACTCTCTGAGCTCCCATGAAGGCAGTAAAATCAAAAATCTGTGGGGGTCGCTAATAATACATTACCACAACTATTATTTGATCAAAATGTCAATGTAATGAATATTATTCAATTTATATTATAAATATTGTAAAATAAACACGTTTTCCAAAAGAGCTACGCGCACCATTAATCTCCTGTGAATGACAGTAGGCCTTTGACTGCCTGCACTTCACCACCAAGACACCATGGGGCGCAGTAGAATATTGTGCAACAGCAAAAGGTTGATTAATCAGCTGTGCGGTAAACCGTTGGAACACACAGTGCACAGCTGATTAATCAATTAAACCAATAGAGTGAGACAGGATATGTTCATATACCAGTTGCCTTTCAGGAAGTAGTGAGATCGTGCACCTAGCCTATTATTGAGAAGCAAACATTCATTCATTAGCTATACAGGAGTATATACATACAGTAGCTACCATGCCGCCCAAAAAAAGGCCATTTTTTTACCCTCTCCCGTTCATCCAATCTTGGATAAAGAAAGGACATCGGACGTCAGCATCATGGGTTCCAGGACCGCGACCGCAGCCTACTGAAAACAGACCAAACAGGTCTATCTTGTCTCTGTAAAGGTAAGGTGGCTTTTACTTTTTACTAACCTAGTGTACATGTATTTTTCGCTCCTTCTGTATAGCAAAAATAACACAATTATTGGCCGAGATACATGTGTGACTATCGCTTTTATAGCTGTTGTTTCATGTGGGGCTGTTGATGTGGTGAAATGATTAGCCTGCAGCTGTAGCGTCAGGATATGTTGGTATTTGAGGAGGAGGATGAGGATGAGGATGATGTTTCGGTACCGGTACCGTTTTTAAAGTATCGATTTGTCACCGGTATCGAATAAAACCCAAACTGTACCCAACCCTAACTATATGTTTACATGCCAACTAATTAGCTAATTCATTTCTGTCATTTAGAGCTGAGGGGAGCAACAGAGAGACGGACAACAGGACAGTAACAGAGAGACAACGGGAGAGGAGAGCAATAGAGACAGAACTGAATGCACTGAACCTTTTTTTTTTATTCTTTGCATTATTAACACTGTTGTGTTATTGTGGTATTAAAGTGTTTAAGTGTTTTATGGTAAAGCATTATGAGTGGTGTGTGTGCAGGGTGCTCGTGAGTTGTATATTTTGGGGAGGGGGGAGGCTTGTGTATGGGGGCGGGGGGTCCTCACACAAAGGAGTAGCCTAGGGCCACTGACCACCTTAATCCGCTACTGCCTATAGCTAATTAAAACTTGTAAGTCCCATCGCTGTGTGGGCATGATTCGCGCGTGCATGAGAACATTTCGCACTGTTATTTTGGAGACCCCCACAGAGATCAGCTTATAACTCGAACCCTGGTTATATCAAACTATCAAAGTGTTGTTTTCTGCCTTTCACGAGCACATTTTGACTTGTTGTTGAATAATCCTATAATGTAACTCTAAATGACAATCAGAGCAACTTGAATTGCGTGTGTGCAGCCTTTTGCTCAAAAGTGATCAACGTTTCGTTTTCGGAGTCTCTTTTGACAATCTCTTCGAGAGCTGTTTTCAGTCATTAACAGAGCTGTTCTGAAAGTGTCCAAGCGGCCTGTTCTTAGAGTGGACTGTGTTTTTTGCATTCGTTCTCAAGTTATATCAAACTATCAAAGTGTTGTTTTCTGCCTTTCTCGAGCACATTTTGACTTGTTGTTGAATAATCCTATAATGTAACTCTAAATGTTAATCAGAGCAACTTGAATTGCGTGTGTGCAGCCTTTTGCTCAAAAGTGATCAACGTTTCGTTTTCGGAGTCTCTTTTGACAATCTCTTCGAGAGCTGTTTTCAGTCATTAACAGAGCTGTTCTGAAAGTGTCCAAGCGGCCTGTTCTGAGAGTGGACTGTTTTTTGCATTCGTTCTCAAGTTCTATCAGTGTTGTTTTCTGCTTTTCTGGAGCACATTTTGACTTGTTGCTGAATGCTCCTATAATGTAACTCTAAATGACAATCAGAGCAGCTTGAATTGCGTGTGTGCAGCCTTTTGCTCAAAAGTGATCAACGTTTCTTTTCGGAGTCTCTTTTGACAATCTCTTCGAGAGCTGTTTTCAGTCATTAACAGAGCTGTTCTGAAAGTGTCCAAGCGGCCTGTTCTGAGAGTGGACTGTTTTTTGCATTCGTTTTCAAGTTATATCAAACTATCAAAGTGTTGTTTTCTGCCTTTCACGAGCACATTTTGACTTGTTGTTGAATAATCCTATAATGTAACTCTAAATGACAATCAGAGCAACTTGAATTGCGTGTGTGCAGCCTTTTGCTCAAAAGTGATCAACGTTTCGTTTTCGGAGTCTCTTTTGACAATCTCTTCGAGAGCTGTTTTCAGTCATTAACAGAGCTGTTCTGAAAGTGTCCAAGCGGCCTGTTCTTAGAGTGGACTGTTTTTTGCATTCGTTCTCAAGTTATATCAAACTATCAAAGTGTTGTTTTCTGCCTTTCACGAGCACATTTTGACTTGTTGTTGAATAATCCTATAATGTAACTCTAAATGACAATCAGAGCAACTTGAATTGCGTGTGTGCAGCCTTTTGCTCAAAAGTGATCAACGTTTCGTTTTCAGAGTCTCTTTTGACAATCTCTTCGAGAGCTGTTTTCAGTCATTAACAGAGCTGTTCTGAAAGTGTCCAAGCGGCCTGTTCTTAGAGTGGACTGTTTTTTGCATTCGTTCTCAAGTTATATCAAACTATCAAAGTGTTGTTTTCTGCCTTTCACGAGCACATTTTGACTTGTTGTTGAATAATCCTATAATGTAACTCTAAATGACAATCAGAGCAACTTGAATTGCGTGTGTGCAGCCTTTTGCTCAAAAGTGATCAACGTTTCGTTTTCGGAGTCTCTTTTGACAATCTCTTCGAGAGCTGTTTTCAGTCATTAACAGAGCTGTTCTGAAAGTGTCCAAGCGGCCTGTTCTTAGAGTGGACTGTTTTTTGCATTCGTTCTCAAGTTATATCAAACTATCAAAGTGTTGTTTTCTGCCTTTCACGAGCACATTTTGACTTGTTGTTGAATAATCCTATAATGTTACTCTAAATGACAATCAGAGCAACTTGAATTGCGTGTGTGCAGCCTTTTGCTCAAAAGTAATCAACGTTTCGTTTTCAGAGTCTCTTTTGACAATCTCTTCGAGAGCTGTTTTCAGTCATTAACAGAGCTGTTCTGAAAGTGTCCAAGCGGCCTGTTCTTAGAGTGGACTGTTTTTTGCATTCGTTCTCAAGTTATATCAAACTATCAAAGTGTTGTTTTCTGCCTTTCACGAGCACATTTTGACTTGTTGTTGAATAATCCTATAATGTTACTCTAAATGACAATCAGAGCAACTTGAATTGCGTGTGTGCAGCCTTTTGCTCAAAAGTAATCAACGTTTCGTTTTCGGAGTCTCTTTTGACAATCTCTTCGAGAGCTGTTTTCAGTCATTAACAGAGCTGTTCTGAAAGTGTCCAAGCGGCCTGTTCTGAGAGTGGACTGTTTTTGCATTCGTTCTCAAGTTCTATCAGTGTTGTTTTCTGCTTTTCTGGAGCACATTTTGACTTGTTGCTGAATGCTCCTATAATGTAACTCTAAATGACAATCAGAGCAACTTGAATTGCGTGTGTGCAGCCTTTTGCTCAAAAGTGATCAACGTTTCGTTTTCGGAGTCTCTTTTGACAATCTCTTCGAGAGCTGTTTTCAGTCATTAACAGAGCTGTTCTGAAAGTGTCCAAGCGGCCTGTTCTTAGAGTGGACTGTTTTTTGCATTCGTTCTCAAGTTATATCAAACTATCAAAGTGTTGTTTTCTGCCTTTCACGAGCACATTTTGACTTGTTGTTGAATAATCCTATAATGTTACTCTAAATGACAATCAGAGCAACTTGAATTGCGTGTGTGCAGCCTTTTGCTCAAAAGTAATCAACGTTTCGTTTTCAGAGTCTCTTTTGACAATCTCTTCGAGAGCTGTTTTCAGTCATTAACAGAGCTGTTCTGAAAGTGTCCAAGCGGCCTGTTCTTAGAGTGGACTGTTTTTTGCATTCGTTCTCAAGTTATATCAAACTATCAAAGTGTTGTTTTCTGCCTTTCACGAGCACATTTTGACTTGTTGTTGAATAATCCTATAATGTAACTCTAAATGACAATCAGAGCAACTTGAATTGCGTGTGTGCAGCCTTTTGCTCAAAAGTGATCAACGTTTCGTTTTCGGAGTCTCTTTTGACAATCTCTTCGAGAGCTGTTTTCAGTCATTAACAGAGCTGTTCTGAAAGTGTCCAAGCGGCCTGTTCTTAGAGTGGACTGTTTTTTGCATTCGTTCTCAAGTTATATCAAACTATCAAAGTGTTGTTTTCTGCCTTTCACGAGCACATTTTGACTTGTTGTTGAATAATCCTATAATGTAACTCTAAATGACAATCAGAGCAACTTGAATTGCGTGTGTGCAGCCTTTTGCTCAAAAGTGATCAACGTTTCGTTTTCAGAGTCTCTTTTGACAATCTCTTCGAGAGCTGTTTTCAGTCATTAACAGAGCTGTTCTGAAAGTGTCCAAGCGGCCTGTTCTTAGAGTGGACTGTTTTTTGCATTCGTTCTCAAGTTATATCAAACTATCAAAGTGTTGTTTTCTGCCTTTCACGAGCACATTTTGACTTGTTGTTGAATAATCCTATAATGTAACTCTAAATGACAATCAGAGCAACTTGAATTGCGTGTGTGCAGCCTTTTGCTCAAAAGTGATCAACGTTTCGTTTTCGGAGTCTCTTTTGACAATCTCTTCGAGAGCTGTTTTCAGTCATTAACAGAGCTGTTCTGAAAGTGTCCAAGCGGCCTGTTCTTAGAGTGGACTGTTTTTTGCATTCGTTCTCAAGTTATATCAAACTATCAAAGTGTTGTTTTCTGCCTTTCACGAGCACATTTTGACTTGTTGTTGAATAATCCTATAATGTTACTCTAAATGACAATCAGAGCAACTTGAATTGCGTGTGTGCAGCCTTTTGCTCAAAAGTAATCAACGTTTCGTTTTCAGAGTCTCTTTTGACAATCTCTTCGAGAGCTGTTTTCAGTCATTAACAGAGCTGTTCTGAAAGTGTCCAAGCGGCCTGTTCTTAGAGTGGACTGTTTTTTGCATTCGTTCTCAAGTTATATCAAACTATCAAAGTGTTGTTTTCTGCCTTTCACGAGCACATTTTGACTTGTTGTTGAATAATCCTATAATGTTACTCTAAATGACAATCAGAGCAACTTGAATTGCGTGTGTGCAGCCTTTTGCTCAAAAGTAATCAACGTTTCGTTTTCGGAGTCTCTTTTGACAATCTCTTCGAGAGCTGTTTTCAGTCATTAACAGAGCTGTTCTGAAAGTGTCCAAGCGGCCTGTTCTGAGAGTGGACTGTTTTTGCATTCGTTCTCAAGTTCTATCAGTGTTGTTTTCTGCTTTTCTGGAGCACATTTTGACTTGTTGCTGAATGCTCCTATAATGTAACTCTAAATGACAATCAGAGCAACTTGAATTGCGTGTGTGCAGCCTTTTGCTCAAAAGTGATCAACGTTTCGTTTTCGGAGTCTCTTTTGACAATCTCTTCGAGAGCTGTTTTCAGTCATTAACAGAGCTGTTCTGAAAGTGTCCAAGCGGCCTGTTCTTAGAGTGGACTGTTTTTTGCATTCGTTCTCAAGTTATATCAAACTATCAAAGTGTTGTTTTCTGCCTTTCACGAGCACATTTTGACTTGTTGTTGAATAATCCTATAATGTAACTCTAAATGACAATCAGAGCAACTTGAATTGCGTGTGTGCAGCCTTTTGCTCAAAAGTGATCAACGTTTCGTTTTCGGAGTCTCTTTTGACAATCTCTTCGAGAGCTGTTTTCAGTCATTAACAGAGCTGTTCTGAAAGTGTCCAAGCGGCCTGTTCTTAGAGTGGACTGTTTTTTGCATTCGTTCTCAAGTTATATCAAACTATCAAAGTGTTGTTTTCTGCCTTTCACGAGCACATTTTGACTTGTTGTTGAATAATCCTATAATGTTACTCTAAATGACAATCAGAGCAACTTGAATTGCGTGTGTGCAGCCTTTTGCTCAAAAGTAATCAACGTTTCGTTTTCAGAGTCTCTTTTGACAATCTCTTCGAGAGCTGTTTTCAGTCATTAACAGAGCTGTTCTGAAAGTGTCCAAGCGGCCTGTTCTGAGAGTGGACTGTTTTTGCATTCGTTCTCAAGTTCTATCAGTGTTGTTTTCTGCTTTTCTGGAGCACATTTTGACTTGTTGCTGAATGCTCCTATAATGTAACTCTAAATGACAATCAGAGCAACTTGAATTGCGTGTGTGCAGCCTTTTGCTCAAAAGTGATCAACGTTTCGTTTTCGGAGTCTCTTTTGACAATCTCTTCGAGAGCTGTTTTCAGTCATTAACAGAGCTGTTCTGAAAGTGTCCAAGCGGCCTGTTCTTAGAGTGGAGTGTTTTTTGCATTCGTTCTCAAGTTATATCAAACTATCAAAGTGTTGTTTTCTGCCTTTCACGAGCACATTTTGACTTGTTGTTGAATAATCCTATAATGTAACTCTAAATGACAATCAGAGCAACTTGAATTGCGTGTGTGCAGCCTTTTGCACAAAAGTGATCAACGTTTCGTTTTCGGAGTCTCTTTTGACAATCTCTTCGAGAGCTGTTTTCAGTCATTAACAGAGCTGTTCTGAAAGTGTCCAAGCGGCCTGTTCTTAGAGTGGACTGTTTTTTGCATTCGTTCTCAAGTTATATCAAACTATCAAAGTGTTGTTTTCTGCCTTTCACGAGCACATTTTGACTTGTTGTTGAATAATCCTATAATGTAACTCTAAATGACAATCAGAGCAACTTGAATTGCGTGTGTGCAGCCTTTTGCTCAAAAGTGATCAACGTTTCGTTTTCGGAGTCTCTTTTGACAATCTCTTCGAGAGCTGTTTTCAGTCATTAACAGAGCTGTTCTGAAAGTGTCCAAGCGGCCTGTTCTTAGAGTGGACTGTTTTTTGCATTCGTTCTCAAGTTATATCAAACTATCAAAGTGTTGTTTTCTGCCTTTCACGAGCACATTTTGACTTGTTGTTGACTAATCCTATAATGTAACTCTAAATGACAATCAGAGCAACTTGAATTGCGTGTGTGCAGCCTTTTGCTCAAAAGTGATCAACGTTTCGTTTTCGGAGTCTCTTTTGACAATCTCTTCGAGAGCTGTTTTCAGTCATTAACAGAGCTGTTCTGAAAGTGTCCAAGCGGCCTGTTCTGAGAGTGGACTGTTTTTTGCATTCGTTCTCAAGTTATATCAAACTATCAAAGTGTTGTTTTCTGCCTTTCACGAGCACATTTTGACTTGTTGTTGAATAATCCTATAATGTAACTCTAAATGACAATCAGAGCAACTTGAATTGCGTGTGTGCAGCCTTTTGCTCAAAAGTGATCAACGTTTCGTTTTCGGAGTCTCTTTTGACAATCTCTTCGAGAGCTGTTTTCAGTCATTAACAGAGCTGTTCTGAAAGTGTCCAAGCGGCCTGTTCTTAGAGTGGACTGTTTTTTGCATTCGTTCTCAAGTTATATCAAACTATCAAAGTGTTGTTTTCTGCCTTTCACGAGCACATTTTGACTTGTTGTTGAATAATCCTATAATGTTACTCTAAATGACAATCAGAGCAACTTGAATTGCGTGTGTGCAGCCTTTTGCTCAAAAGTGATCAACGTTTCGTTTTCGGAGTCTCTTTTGACAATCTCTTCGAGAGCTGTTTTCAGTCATTAACAGAGCTGTTCTGAAAGTGTCCAAGCGGCCTGTTCTGAGAGTGGACTGTTTTTTGCATTCGTTCTCAAGTTCTATCAGTGTTGTTTTCTGCTTTTCTGGAGCACATTTTGACTTGTTGTTGAATAATCCTATAATGTAACTCTAAATGCAGTGGCGTAGCGCAAAATCCCGGGGCCCCCCCGCAAGGTGGCGGCGGGGGCCCTTTCGCAACGGAGTAAAAAAAAAAAAAAAAAAGTGCGTTTTTTAGAGGCCGATGCGTTATTGACGTTGCGAAATTTCGCAATATGCACTCTACATTCTAAATGCTTGACTTAGCAAAAGGTACAAACAAGTGAGAGCAATAGCCTATAACTAAAACCAAATGGTAGACTACACTATATCAGTAGAATGTATTATAAGTAGAATAGTACAAGCTTTATTTATTTTAACAAAGTGTGGTGTGCACAGCAGTGTGATATCTGTAAACATATCTGTAGACTCTCCGCTAAGGGTTGCCAGATGGGATTGAGAATTTCCAACCTAATCAATCTAAAAACTTCTAAATCCACCAAAAACCAGCCAATCTGGCAACCCTGTCTCCGCTGCATCAGAGTCTACTTGTTGCGTAAAATTGGCCAGGGTTAGTCAAATCCTTTGTTGGACATCTCGTTTCTTAAGTCCTGGTATATTGTGGCATTTCTTTACTGTTTGCCATCTGGTCTAGGAATACCCAGGGAGACGCAGACAGCAGAAGTAGAATAGAATAGTAGAATAGAAAAAGAAACAGCTATATATAGCCTAACCATGCTGAATTATGTACCTGTATGATGCACTGACAGCCTGTGACTGTAAACCTGGCCGGACCCTGCCTTTCTGCCTGAGTTTGAGTATGATGCTGCCCAAATAAATGTTATTGTTTAGTGCTGTACGCTTTCGTGGTATTATATTGTGTGAATTATCATCTGTATGTTGTTTTTCTTTCACTCGACTAACCGCCGAGATAATACTTGAGACATGTACTTCCGTAAACATACATTTTTTATTGGATTTTTTTACAATATCGGACCGACAGTCCCACATATAGCGGCTATAATGTCCGAATAGAGAATCTATCACCACCTAAAGAATGCTTATTGTACTTTGTATTGTATTTTCGCTTGCTCATTTTCCTTGTGTCTCGCTGCCTACGTGTGACGTCAAAGTCATGTTGCTATTGGATACGGCTAACCATGTATATATTTTTAAATATAGGCCTATATATTAAAATTAAGGTTGACACAATGAAGGGCCACTTATTTTCTTTGTTTTATATATTTTTAAATTATTAAAAAAAAAAAAAAAATGGATCCAATGTTAGGGGGCCCCCTAGTGGCTGGGGCCCCCCCGCGGTGCGTCGCTTGCGGGCCCGTCCGCTACGCCACTGGAGCAGATACTGTAGAACATATCTAGAGTAGATCTATCTGTTGAATGTTGCTTCTGACTCAGGCCTGCTAGGCAAGGCAAGTTTATTTGTATAGCACATTTCATACAACAGGGGAAATTCAAAGTGCTTTACATGCATTATTTAAAAATACAGCAAGAGGAGCATAAGAAAATAAAAATTACAATGAATAAAAGCAGATATAAGAAGTAAATAGATAAAACGTTTAAAAAGACAATAGTTAATGGAAAAAAGACATTGATAGAAGTGTTTGTGTTTAATCTAACTAAAGGTAGCCTACTACTCGGCTACGGGAAGTCCCTTTAAAATGTCATATTTATCTGAATGTCGCGTTCTGTCACATGACGGACATATTATTATTAGGCTATGAAATACCAGATTCGGTAGTACGCCAGCCGTAATAGACAGACCGGACCATTCCGCATGAAAGTGTCCCATATCCTCATGTACTTAAATTGAAGTGTCCCATATCCTCATGCACTTCAATTGAAGTGTCCCATATCCTCATGCACTTCTTGAAGTGTCCCATATCCTCATGCACTTCTTGAAGTGTCCCATATCCTCATGTACTTCAATTGAAGTGTCCCATATCCTCATGCACTTCAATTGAAGTGTCCCATGCACTTCAATTGAAGTGTCCCATATCCTCATGCACTTCAATTGAAGTGTCCCATATCCTCATGCACTTCAATTGAAGTGTCCCATATCCTCATGTACTTCAATTGAAGTGTCCCATATCCTCATGCACTTCAATTGAAGTGTCCCATATCCTCATGCACTTCAATTGAAGTGTCCCATATCCTCATGCACTTCAATTGAAGTGTCCCATATCCTCATGCACTTCAATTGAAGTGTCCCATATCCTCATGCACTTCAATTGAAGTGTCCCATATCCTCATGCACTTCAATTGAAGTGTCCCATATCCTCATGTACTTCAATTGAAGTGTCCCATATCCTCATGCACTTCAATTGAAGTGTCCCATATCCTCATGCACTTCAATTGAAGTGTCCCATATCCTCATGTACTTCAATTGAAGTGTCCCATATCCTCATGCACTTCAATTGAAGTGTCCCATATCCTCATGCACTTCAATTGAAGTGTCCCATATCCTCATGCACTTCAATTGAAGTGTCCCATATCCTCATGCACTTCAATTGAAGTGTCCCATATCCTCATGCACTTCAATTGAAGTGTCCCATATCCTCATGTACTTCAATTGGAGTGTCCCATATCCTCATGCACTTCAATTGAAGTGTCCCATATCCTCATGTACTTCAATTGAAGTGTCCCATATCCTCATGCACTTCAATTGAAGTGTCCCATATCCTCATGCACTTCAATTGAAGTGTCCCATATCCTCATGCACTTCAATTGAAGTGTCCCATATCCTCATGCACTTCAATTGAAGTGTCCCATATCCTCATGTACTTCAATTGAAGTGTCCCATATCCTCATGCACTTCAATTGAAGTGTCCCATATCCTCATGTACTTCAATTGAAGTGTCCCATATCCTCATGCACTTCAATTGGAGTGTCCCATATCCTCATGCACTTCAATTGAAGTGTCCCATATCCTCATGTACTTCAATTGAAGTGTCCCATATCCTCATGCACTTCAATTGAAGTGTCCCATATCCTCATGCACTTCAATTGGAGTGTCCCATATCCTCATGCACTTCAATTGAAGTGTCCCATATCCTCATGCACTTCAATTGAAGTGTCCCATATCCTCATGTACTTCAATTGAAGTGTCCCATATCCTCATGCACTTCAATTGGAGTGTCCCATATCCTCATGCACTTCAATTGAAGTGTCCCATATCCTCATGCACTTCAATTGAAGTGTCCCATATCCTCATGTACTTCAATTGAAGTGTCCCATATCCTCATGCACTTCAATTGAAGTGTCCCATGCACTTCAATTGAAGTGTCCCATATCCTCATGCACTTCAATTGGAGTGTCCCATATCCTCATGCACTTCAATTGAAGTGTCCCATATCCTCATGCACTTCAATTGAAGTGTCCCATATCCTCATGTACTTCAATTGAAGTGTCCCATATCCTCATGCACTTCAATTGAAGTGTCCCATGCACTTCAATTGAAGTGTCCCATATCCTCATGCACTTCAATTGAAGTGTCCCATATCCTCATGCACTTCAATTGAAGTGTCCCATATCCTCATGCACTTCAATTGAAGTGTCCCATATCCTCATGCACTTCAATTGAAGTGTCCCATATCCTCATGCACTTCAATTGAAGTGTCCCATATCCTCATGCACTTCAATTGAAGTGTCCCATATCCTCATGCACTTCAATTGAAGTGTCCCATATCCTCATGTACTTCAATTGAAGTGTCCCATATCCTCATGCACTTCAATTGAAGTGTCCCATATCCTCATGCACTTCAATTGAAGTGTCCCATGCACTTCAATTGAAGTGTCCCATATCCTCATGCACTTCAATTGAAGTGTCCCATATCCTCATGTACTTCAATTGAAGTGTCCCATATCCTCATGCACTTCAATTGAAGTGTCCCATATCCTCATGCACTTCAATTGAAGTGTCCCATATCCTCATGCACTTCAATTGAAGTGTCCCATATCCTCATGCACTTCAATTGAAGTGTCCCATATCCTCATGTACTTCAATTGAAGTGTCCCATATCCTCATGTACTTCAATTGAAGTGTCCCATATCCTCATGCACTTCAATTGAAGTGTCCCATATCCTCATGTACTTCAATTGAAGTGTCCCATATCCTCATGCACTTCAATTGAAGTGTCCCATATCCTCATGCACTTCAATTGAAGTGTCCCATATCCTCATGCACTTCAATTGAAGTGTCCCATATCCTCATGCACTTCAATTGAAGTGTCCCATATCCTCATGCACTTCAATTGAAGTGTCCCATATCCTCATGTACTTCAATTGAAGTGTCCCATATCCTCATGCACTTCAATTGGAGTGTCCCATATCCTCATGCACTTCAATTGAAGTGTCCCATATCCTCATGCACTTCAATTGAAGTGTCCCATATCCTCATGCACTTCAATTGAAGTGTCCCATGCACTTCAATTGAAGTGTCCCATATCCTCATGCACTTCAATTGAAGTGTCCCATATCCTCATGCACTTCAATTGAAGTGTCCCATATCCTCATGCACTTCAATTGAAGTGTCCCATATCCTCATGTACTTCAATTGAAGTGTCCCATATCCTCATGCACTTCAATTGAAGTGTCCCATATCCTCATGCACTTCAATTGAAGTGTCCCATATCCTCATGTACTTCAATTGAAGTGTCCCATATCCTCATGCACTTCAATTGAAGTGTCCCATATCCTCATGCACTTCAATTGAAGTGTCCCATATCCTCATGTACTTCAATTGAAGTGTCCCATATCCTCATGCACTTCAATTGAAGTGTCCCATATCCTCATGTACTTCAATTGAAGTGTCCCATATCCTCATGTACTTCAATTGAAGTGTCCCATATCCTCATGCACTTCAATTGAAGTGTCCCATATCCTCATGTACTTCAATTGAAGTGTCCCATATCCTCATGCACTTCAATTGAAGTGTCCCATATCCTCATGCACTTCAATTGAAGTGTCCCATATCCTCATGTACTTCAATTGAAGTGTCCCATGCACTTCAATTGAAGTGTCCCATATCCTCATGCACTTCAATTGAAGTGTCCCATATCCTCATGCACTTCAATTGAAGTGTCCCATATCCTCATGCACTTCAATTGAAGTGTCCCATATCCTCATGTACTTCAATTGAAGTGTCCCATATCCTCATGCACTTCAATTGAAGTGTCCCATATCCTCATGTACTTCAATTGAAGTGTCCCATATCCTCATGCACTTCAATTGAAGTGTCCCATATCCTCATGCACTTCAATTGAAGTGTCCCATATCCTCATGTACTTCAATTGAAGTGTCCCATATCCTCATGCACTTCAATTGAAGTGTCCCATATCCTCATGCACTTCAATTGAAGTGTCCCATATCCTCATGTACTTCAATTGAAGTGTCCCATATCCTCATGCACTTCAATTGAAGTGTCCCATATCCTCATGCACTTCAATTGAAGTGTCCCATATCCTCATGTACTTCAATTGAAGTGTCCCATATCCTCATGCACTTCAATTGAAGTGTCCCATATCCTCATGTACTTCAATTGAAGTGTCCCATATCCTCATGCACTTCAATTGAAGTGTCCCATATCCTCATGCACTTCAATTGAAGTGTCCCATATCCTCATGTACTTCAATTGAAGTGTCCCATGCACTTCAATTGAAGTGTCCCATATCCTCATGCACTTCAATTGAAGTGTCCCATATCCTCATGCACTTCAATTGAAGTGTCCCATATCCTCATGCACTTCAATTGAAGTGTCCCATATCCTCATGTACTTCAATTGAAGTGTCCCATATCCTCATGCACTTCAATTGAAGTGTCCCATATCCTCATGCACTTCAATTGAAGTGTCCCATATCCTCATGCACTTCAATTGAAGTGTCCCATATCCTCATGCACTTCAATTGAAGTGTCCCATATCCTCATGCACTTCAATTGAAGTGTCCCATATCCTCATGCACTTCAATTGAAGTGTCCCATATCCTCATGTACTTCAATTGAAGTGTCCCATATCCTCATGCACTTCAATTGAAGTGTCCCATATCCTCATGAAGTGTCATTGAAGTGTCCCATATCCTCATGCACTTCAATTGAAGTGTCCCATATCCTCATGTACTTCAATTGAAGTGTCCCATATCCTCATGCACTTCAATTGAAGTGTCCCATATCCTCATGCACTTCAATTGAAGTGTCCCATATCCTCATGTACTTCAATTGAAGTGTCCCATATCCTCATGCACTTCAATTGAAGTGTCCCATATCCTCATGTACTTCAATTGAAGTGTCCCATATCCTCATGCACTTCAATTGAAGTGTCCCATATCCTCATGCACTTCAATTGAAGTGTCCCATATCCTCATGCACTTCAATTGAAGTGTCCCATATCCTCATGCACTTCAATTGAAGTGTCCCATATCCTCATGCACTTCAATTGAAGTGTCCCATATCCTCATGTACTTCAATTGAAGTGTCCCATATCCTCATGCACTTCAATTGAAGTGTCCCATATCCTCATGCACTTCAATTGAAGTGTCCCATATCCTCATGCACTTCAATTGAAGTGTCCCATATCCTCATGCACTTCAATTGAAGTGTCCCATATCCTCATGTACTTCAATTGAAGTGTCCCATATCCTCATGCACTTCAATTGAAGTGTCCCATATCCTCATGAAGTGTCATTGAAGTGTCCCATATCCTCATGCACTTCAATTGAAGTGTCCCATATCCTCATGTACTTCAATTGAAGTGTCCCATATCCTCATGCACTTCAATTGAAGTGTCCCATATCCTCATGCACTTCAATTGAAGTGTCCCATATCCTCATGTACTTCAATTGAAGTGTCCCATATCCTCATGCACTTCAATTGAAGTGTCCCATATCCTCATGTACTTCAATTGAAGTGTCCCATATCCTCATGCACTTCAATTGAAGTGTCCCATATCCTCATGCACTTCAATTGAAGTGTCCCATATCCTCATGTACTTCAATTGAAGTGTCCCATATCCTCATGCACTTCAATTGAAGTGTCCCATATCCTCATGTACTTCAATTGAAGTGTCCCATATCCTCATGTACTTCAATTGAAGTGTCCCATATCCTCATGCACTTCAATTGAAGTGTCCCATGCACTTCAATTGAAGTGTCCCATATCCTCATGTACTTCAATTGAAGTGTCCCATATCCTCATGCACTTCAATTGAAGTGTCCCATATCCTCATGCACTTCAATTGAAGTGTCCCATATCCTCATGCACTTCAATTGAAGTGTCCCATATCCTCATGTACTTCAATTGAAGTGTCCCATATCCTCATGCACTTCAATTGAAGTGTCCCATATCCTCATGCACTTCCAGTGAAGTGTCCCATATCCTCATGCACTTCAATTGAAGTGTCCCATATCCTCATGTACTTCAATTGAAGTGTCCCATATCCTCATGCACTTCAATTGAAGTGTCCCATATCCTCATGTACTTCAATTGAAGTGTCCCATATCCTCATGTACTTCAATTGAAGTGTCCCATATCCTCATGCACTTCAATTGAAGTGTCCCATATCCTCATGCACTTCAATTGAAGTGTCCCATATCCTCATGCACTTCAATTGAAGTGTCCCATATCCTCATGCACTTCAATTGAAGTGTCCCATATCCTCATGTACTTCAATTGAAGTGTCCCATATCCTCATGTACTTCAATTGAAGTGTCCCATATCCTCATGCACTTCAATTGAAGTGTCCCATATCCTCATGTACTTCAATTGAAGTGTCCCATATCCTCATGCACTTCAATTGAAGTGTCCCATATCCTCATGGACTTCAATTGAAGTGTCCCATATCCTCATGCACTTCAATTGAAGTGTCCCATATCCTCATGTACTTCAATTGAAGTGTCCCATATCCTCATGCACTTCAATTGGAGTGTCCCATATCCTCATGCACTTCAATTGAAGTGTCCCATATCCTCATGCACTTCAATTGAAGTGTCCCATATCCTCATGTACTTCAATTGAAGTGTCCCATATCCTCATGCACTTCAATTGAAGTGTCCCATGCACTTCAATTGAAGTGTCCCATATCCTCATGCACTTCAATTGAAGTGTCCCATATCCTCATGCACTTCAATTGAAGTGTCCCATATCCTCATGCACTTCAATTGAAGTGTCCCATATCCTCATGCACTTCAATTGAAGTGTCCCATATCCTCATGCACTTCAATTGAAGTGTCCCATATCCTCATGCACTTCAATTGAAGTGTCCCATATCCTCATGTACTTCAATTGAAGTGTCCCATATCCTCATGCACTTCAATTGAAGTGTCCCATATCCTCATGCACTTCAATTGAAGTGTCCCATATCCTCATGCACTTCAATTGAAGTGTCCCATATCCTCATGCACTTCAATTGAAGTGTCCCATATCCTCATGCACTTCAATTGAAGTGTCCCATATCCTCATGCACTTCAATTGAAGTGTCCCATATCCTCATGCACTTCAATTGAAGTGTCCCATATCCTCATGTACTTCAATTGAAGTGTCCCATATCCTCATGCACTTCAATTGAAGTGTCCCATATCCTCATGTACTTCAATTGAAGTGTCCCATATCCTCATGCACTTCAATTGAAGTGTCCCATATCCTCATGCACTTCAATTGAAGTGTCCCATATCCTCATGTACTTCAATTGAAGTGTCCCATATCCTCATGCACTTCAATTGAAGTGTCCCATATCCTCATGCACTTCAATTGAAGTGTCCCATATCCTCATGTACTTCAATTGAAGTGTCCCATGCACTTCAATTGAAGTGTCCCATATCCTCATGCACTTCAATTGAAGTGTCCCATATCCTCATGCACTTCAATTGAAGTGTCCCATATCCTCATGTACTTCAATTGAAGTGTCCCATATCCTCATGCACTTCAATTGAAGTGTCCCATATCCTCATGCACTTCAATTGAAGTGTCCCATATCCTCATGCACTTCAATTGAAGTGTCCCATATCCTCATGCACTTCAATTGAAGTGTCCCATATCCTCATGTACTTCAATTGAAGTGTCCCATATCCTCATGCACTTCAATTGAAGTGTCCCATATCCTCATGCACTTCAATTGAAGTGTCCCATATCCTCATGCACTTCAATTGAAGTGTCCCATATCCTCATGCACTTCAATTGAAGTGTCCCATATCCTCATGTACTTCAATTGAAGTGTCCCATATCCTCATGCACTTCAATTGAAGTGTCCCATATCCTCATGCACTTCAATTGGAGTGTCCCATATCCTCATGCACTTCAATTGAAGTGTCCCATATCCTCATGCACTTCAATTGAAGTGTCCCATATCCTCATGTACTTCAATTGAAGTGTCCCATATCCTCATGCACTTCAATTGAAGTGTCCCATGCACTTCAATTGAAGTGTCCCATATCCTCATGCACTTCAATTGAAGTGTCCCATATCCTCATGCACTTCAATTGAAGTGTCCCATATCCTCATGCACTTCAATTGAAGTGTCCCATATCCTCATGTACTTCAATTGAAGTGTCCCATATCCTCATGCACTTCAATTGAAGTGTCCCATATCCTCATGCACTTCAATTGAAGTGTCCCATATCCTCATGTACTTCAATTGAAGTGTCCCATATCCTCATGCACTTCAATTGAAGTGTCCCATATCCTCATGTACTTCAATTGAAGTGTCCCATATCCTCATGCACTTCAATTGAAGTGTCCCATATCCTCATGCACTTCAATTGAAGTGTCCCATATCCTCATGTACTTCAATTGAAGTGTCCCATATCCTCATGCACTTCAATTGAAGTGTCCCATATCCTCATGTACTTCAATTGAAGTGTCCCATATCCTCATGTACTTCAATTGAAGTGTCCCATATCCTCATGCACTTCAATTGAAGTGTCCCATGCACTTCAATTGAAGTGTCCCATATCCTCATGTACTTCAATTGAAGTGTCCCATATCCTCATGCACTTCAATTGAAGTGTCCCATATCCTCATGCACTTCAATTGAAGTGTCCCATATCCTCATGTACTTCAATTGAAGTGTCCCATATCCTCATGCACTTCAATTGAAGTGTCCCATATCCTCATGCACTTCCAGTGAAGTGTCCCATATCCTCATGCACTTCAATTGAAGTGTCCCATATCCTCATGTACTTCAATTGAAGTGTCCCATATCCTCATGCACTTCAATTGAAGTGTCCCATATCCTCATGCACTTCAATTGAAGTGTCCCATATCCTCATGTACTTCAATTGAAGTGTCCCATATCCTCATGCACTTCAATTGAAGTGTCCCATATCCTCATGCACTTCCATTGAAGTGTCCCATGCACTTCAATTGAAGTGTCCCATATCCTCATGCACTTCAATTGAAGTGTCCCATATCCTCATGCACTTCAATTGAAGTGTCCCATATCCTCATGCACTTCAATTGAAGTGTCCCATATCCTCATGTACTTCAATTGAAGTGTCCCATATCCTCATGTACTTCAATTGAAGTGTCCCATATCCTCATGTACTTCCATTGAAGTGTCCCATATCCTCATGTACTTCAATTGAAGTGTACTTCAATTGAAGTGTCCCATATCCTCATGCACTTCAATTGAAGTGTCCCATATCCTCATGCACTTCAATTGAAGTGTCCCATATCCTCATGTACTTCAATTGAAGTGTCCCATATCCTCATGCACTTCAATTGAAGTGTCCCATATCCTCATGCACTTCAATTGAAGTGTCCCATATCCTCATGTACTATCCACCAAAAACCAGACAATCTGGCAACCCTGTCTCCGCTGCATCAGAGTCTACTTGTTGCGTAAAATTGGCCAGGGTTAGTCAAATCCTTTGTTGGACATCTCGTTTCTTAAGTCCTGGTATATTGTGGCATTTCTTTACTGTTTGCCATCTGGTCTAGGAATACCCAGGGAGACGCAGACAGCAGAAGTAGAATAGAATAGTAGAATAGAAAAAGAAACAGCTATATATAGCCTAACCATGCTGAATTATGTACCTGTATGATGCACTGACAGCCTGTGACTGTAAACCTGGCCGGACCCTGCCTTTCTGCCTGAGTTTGAGTATGATGCTGCCCAAATAAATGTTATTGTTTAGTGCTGTACGCTTTCGTGGTATTATATTGTGTGAATTATCATCTGTATGTTGTTTTTCTTTCACTCGACTAACCGCCGAGATAATACTTGAGACATGTACTTCCGTAAACATACATTTTTTATTGGATTTTTTTACAATATCGGACCGACAGTCCCACATATAGCGGCTATAATGTCCGAATAGAGAATCTATCACCACCTAAAGAATGCTTATTGTACTTTGTATTGTATTTTCGCTTGCTCATTTTCCTTGTGTCTCGCTGCCTACGTGTGACGTCAAAGTCATGTTGCTATTGGATACGGCTAACCATGTATATATTTTTAAATATAGGCCTATATATTAAAATTAAGGTTGACACAATGAAGGGCCACTTATTTTCTTTGTTTTATATATTTTTAAATTATTAAAAAAAAAAAAAAAAAAAAAAATGGATCCAATGTTAGGGGGCCCCCTAGTGGCTGGGGCCCCCCCGCGGTGCGTCGCTTGCGGGCCCGTCCGCTACGCCACTGTCTAAATGACAATCAGAGCAACTTGAATTGCGTGTGTGCAGCCTTTTGCTCAAAAGTGATCAACGTTTCGTTTTCGGAGTCTCTTTTGACAATCTCTTCGAGAGCTGTTTTCAGTCATTAACAGAGCTGTTCTGAAAGTGTCCAAGCGGCCTGTTCTTAGAGTGGACTGTTTTTTGCATTCGTTCTCAAGTTATATCAAACTATCAAAGTGTTGTTTTCTGCCTTTCACGAGCACATTTTGACTTGTTGTTGAATAATCCTATAATGTAACTCTAAATGACAATCAGAGCAACTTGAATTGCGTGTGTGCAGCCTTTTGCTCAAAAGTGATCAACGTTTCGTTTTCAGAGTCTCTTTTGACAATCTCTTCGAGAGCTGTTTTCAGTCATTAACAGAGCTGTTCTGAAAGTGTCCAAGCGGCCTGTTCTTAGAGTGGACTGTTTTTTGCATTCGTTCTCAAGTTATATCAAACTATCAAAGTGTTGTTTTCTGCCTTTCACGAGCACATTTTGACTTGTTGTTGAATAATCCTATAATGTAACTCTAAATGACAATCAGAGCAACTTGAATTGCGTGTGTGCAGCCTTTTGCTCAAAAGTGATCAACGTTTCGTTTTCGGAGTCTCTTTTGACAATCTCTTCGAGAGCTGTTTTCAGTCATTAACAGAGCTGTTCTGAAAGTGTCCAAGCGGCCTGTTCTTAGAGTGGACTGTTTTTTGCATTCGTTCTCAAGTTATATCAAACTATCAAAGTGTTGTTTTCTGCCTTTCACGAGCACATTTTGACTTGTTGTTGAATAATCCTATAATGTAACTCTAAATGACAATCAGAGCAACTTGAATTGCGTGTGTGCAGCCTTTTGCTCAAAAGTGGTCAACGTTTCGTTTTCGGAGTCTCTTTTGACAATCTCTTCGAGAGCTGTTTTCAGTCATTAACAGAGCTGTTCTGAAAGTGTCCAAGCGGCCTGTTCTTAGAGTGGACTGTTTTTTGCATTCGTTCTCAAGTTATATCAAACTATCAAAGTGTTGTTTTCTGCCTTTCACGAGCACATTTTGACTTGTTGTTGAATAATCCTATAATGTAACTCTAAATGACAATCAGTGCAACTTGAATTGCGTGTGTGCAGCCTTTTGCTCAAAAGTGATCAACGTTTCGTTTTCAGAGTCTCTTTTGACAATCTCTTCGAGAGCTGTTTTCAGTCATTAACAGAGCTGTTCTGAAAGTGTCCAAGCGGCCTGTTCTTAGAGTGGACTGTTTTTTGCATTCGTTCTCAAGTTCTATCAGTGTTGTTTTCTGCTTTTCTGGAGCACATTTTGACTTGTTGCTGAATGCTCCTATAATGTAACTCTAAATGACAATCAGAGCAACTTGAATTGCGTGTGTGCAGCCTTTTGCTCAAAAGTGATCAACGTTTCGTTTTCGGAGTCTCTTTTGACAATCTCTTCGAGAGCTGTTTTCAGTCATTAACAGAGCTGTTCTGAAAGTGTCCAAGCGGCCTGTTCTTAGAGTGGAGTGTTTTTTGCATTCGTTCTCAAGTTATATCAAACTATCAAAGTGTTGTTTTCTGCCTTTCACGAGCACATTTTGACTTGTTGTTGAATAATCCTATAATGTAACTCTAAATGACAATCAGAGCAACTTGAATTGCGTGTGTGCAGCCTTTTGCTCAAAAGTGATCAACGTTTCGTTTTCAGAGTCTCTTTTGACAATCTCTTCGAGAGCTGTTTTCAGTCATTAACAGAGCTGTTCTGAAAGTGTCCAAGCGGCCTGTTCTGAGAGTGGACTGTTTTTTGCATTCGTTCTCAAGTTCTATCAGTGTTGTTTTCTGCTTTTCTGGAGCACATTTTGACTTGTTGCTGAATGCTCCTATAATGTAACTCTAAATGACAATCAGAGCAACTTGAATTGCGTGTGTGCAGCCTTTTGCTCAAAAGTGATCAACGTTTCGTTTTCGGAGTCTCTTTTGACAATCTCTTCGAGAGCTGTTTTCAGTCATTAACAGAGCTGTTCTGAAAGTGTCCAAGCGGCCTGTTCTTAGAGTGGACTGTTTTTTGCATTCGTTCTCAAGTTATATCAAACTATCAAAGTGTTGTTTTCTGCCTTTCACGAGCACATTTTGACTTGTTGTTGAATAATCCTATAATGTAACTCTAAATGACAATCAGAGCAACTTGAATTGCGTGTGTGCAGCCTTTTGCTCAAAAGTGATCAACGTTTCGTTTTCAGAGTCTCTTTTGACAATCTCTTCGAGAGCTGTTTTCAGTCATTAACAGAGCTGTTCTGAAAGTGTCCAAGCGGCCTGTTCTGAGAGTGGACTGTTTTTTGCATTCGTTCTCAAGTTCTATCAGTGTTGTTTTCTGCTTTTCTGGAGCACATTTTGACTTGTTGCTGAATGCTCCTATAATGTAACTCTAAATGACAATCAGAGCAACTTGAATTGCGTGTGTGCAGCCTTTTGCTCAAAAGTGATCAACGTTTCGTTTTCGGAGTCTCTTTTGACAATCTCTTCGAGAGCTGTTTTCAGTCATTAACAGAGCTGTTCTGAAAGTGTCCAAGCGGCCTGTTCTTAGAGTGGACTGTTTTTTGCATTCGTTCTCAAGTTATATCAAACTATCAAAGTGTTGTTTTCTGCCTTTCACGAGCACATTTTGACTTGTTGTTGAATAATCCTATAATGTAACTCTAAATGACAATCAGAGCAACTTGAATTGCGTGTGTGCAGCCTTTTGCTCAAAAGTGATCAACGTTTCGTTTTCAGAGTCTCTTTTGACAATCTCTTCGAGAGCTGTTTTCAGTCATTAACAGAGCTGTTCTGAAAGTGTCCAAGCGGCCTGTTCTTAGAGTGGACTGTTTTTTGCATTCGTTCTCAAGTTATATCAAACTATCAAAGTGTTGTTTTCTGCCTTTCACGAGCACATTTTGACTTGTTGTTGAATAATCCTATAATGTAACTCTAAATGACAATCAGAGCAACTTGAATTGCGTGTGTGCAGCCTTTTGCTCAAAAGTGATCAACGTTTCGTTTTCGGAGTCTCTTTTGACAATCTCTTCGAGAGCTGTTTTCAGTCATTAACAGAGCTGTTCTGAAAGTGTCCAAGCGGCCTATTCTTAGAGTGGACTGTTTTTTGCATTCGTTCTCAAGTTATATCAAACTATCAAAGTGTTGTTTTCTGCCTTTCACGAGCACATTTTGACTTGTTGTTGAATAATCCTATAATGTAACTCTAAATGACAATCAGAGCAACTTGAATTGCGTGTGTGCAGCATTTTGCTCAAAAGTGATCAACGTTTCGTTTTCGGAGTCTCTTTTGACAATCTCTTCGAGAGCTGTTTTCAGTCATTAACAGAGCTGTTCTGAAAGTGTCCAAGCGGCCTGTTCTTAGAGTGGACTGTTTTTTGCATTCGTTCTCAAGTTATATCAAACTATCAAAGTGTTGTTTTCTGCCTTTCACGAGCACATTTTAACTTGTTGTTGAATAATCCTATAATGTAACTTTAAATGACAATCAGAGCAACTTGAATTGCGTGTGTGCAGCCTTTTGCTCAAAAGTGATCAACGTTTCGTTTTCGGAGTCTCTTTTGACAATCTCTTCGAGAGCTGTTTTCAGTCATTAACAGAGCTGTTCTGAAAGTGTCCAAGCGGCCTGTTCTTAGAGTGGAGTGTTTTTTGCATTCGTTCTCAAGTTATATCAAACTATCAAAGTGTTGTTTTCTGCCTTTCACGAGCACATTTTGACTTGTTGTTGAATAATCCTATAATGTAACTCTAAATGACAATCAGAGCAACTTGAATTGCGTGTGTGCAGCCTTTTGCTCAAAAGTGATCAACGTTTCGTTTTCGGAGTCTCTTTTGACAATCTCTTCGAGAGCTGTTTTCAGTCATTAACAGAGCTGTTCTGAAAGTGTCCAAGCGGCCTGTTCTTAGAGTGGACTGTTTTTTGCATTCGTTCTCAAGTTATATCAAACTATCAAAGTGTTGTTTTCTGCCTTTCACGAGCACATTTTGACTTGTTGTTGAATAATCCTATAATGTAACTCTAAATGACAATCAGAGCAACTTGAATTGCGTGTGTGCAGCCTTTTGCTCAAAAGTGTTCAACGTTTCGTTTTCAGAGTCTCTTTTGACAATCTCTTCGAGAGCTGTTTTCAGTCATTAACAGAGCTGTTCTGAAAGTGTCCAAGCGGCCTGTTCTTAGAGTGGACTGTTTTTTGCATTCGTTCTCAAGTTCTATCAGTGTTGTTTTCTGCTTTTCTGGAGCACATTTTGACTTGTTGCTGAATGCTCCTATAATGTAACTCTAAATGACAATCAGAGCAACTTGAATTGCGTGTGTGCAGCCTTTTGCTCAAAAGTGATCAACGTTTCGTTTTCGGAGTCTCTTTTGACAATCTCTTCGAGAGCTGTTTTCAGTCATTAACAGAGCTGTTCTGAAAGTGTCCAAGCGGCCTGTTCTTAGAGTGGAGTGTTTTTTGCATTCGTTCTCAAGTTATATCAAACTATCAAAGTGTTGTTTTCTGCCTTTCACGAGCACATTTTGACTTGTTGTTGAATAATCCTATAATGTAACTCTAAATGACAATCAGAGCAACTTGAATTGCGTGTGTGCAGCCTTTTGCTCAAAAGTGATCAACGTTTCGTTTTCAGAGTCTCTTTTGACAATCTCTTCGAGAGCTGTTTTCAGTCATTAACAGAGCTGTTCTGAAAGTGTCCAAGCGGCCTGTTCTGAGAGTGGACTGTTTTTTGCATTCGTTCTCAAGTTCTATCAGTGTTGTTTTCTGCTTTTCTGGAGCACATTTTGACTTGTTGCTGAATGCTCCTATAATGTAACTCTAAATGACAATCAGAGCAACTTGAATTGCGTGTGTGCAGCCTTTTGCTCAAAAGTGATCAACGTTTCGTTTTCGGAGTCTCTTTTGACAATCTCTTCGAGAGCTGTTTTCAGTCATTAACAGAGCTGTTCTGAAAGTGTCCAAGCGGCCTGTTCTTAGAGTGGACTGTTTTTTGCATTCGTTCTCAAGTTATATCAAACTATCAAAGTGTTGTTTTCTGCCTTTCACGAGCACATTTTGACTTGTTGTTGAATAATCCTATAATGTAACTCTAAATGACAATCAGAGCAACTTGAATTGCGTGTGTGCAGCCTTTTGCTCAAAAGTGATCAACGTTTCGTTTTCAGAGTCTCTTTTGACAATCTCTTCGAGAGCTGTTTTCAGTCATTAACAGAGCTGTTCTGAAAGTGTCCAAGCGGCCTGTTCTTAGAGTGGACTGTTTTTTGCATTCGTTCTCAAGTTATATCAAACTATCAAAGTGTTGTTTTCTGCCTTTCACGAGCACATTTTGACTTGTTGTTGAATAATCCTATAATGTAACTCTAAATGACAATCAGTGCAACTTGAATTGCGTGTGTGCAGCCTTTTGCTCAAAAGTGATCAACGTTTCGTTTTCAGAGTCTCTTTTGACAATCTCTTCGAGAGCTGTTTTCAGTCATTAACAGAGCTGTTCTGAAAGTGTCCAAGCGGCCTGTTCTTAGAGTGGACTGTTTTTTGCATTCGTTCTCAAGTTCTATCAGTGTTGTTTTCTGCTTTTCTGGAGCACATTTTGACTTGTTGCTGAATGCTCCTATAATGTAACTCTAAATGACAATCAGAGCAACTTGAATTGCGTGTGTGCAGCCTTTTGCTCAAAAGTGATCAACGTTTCGTTTTCGGAGTCTCTTTTGACAATCTCTTCGAGAGCTGTTTTCAGTCATTAACAGAGCTGTTCTGAAAGTGTCCAAGCGGCCTGTTCTTAGAGTGGAGTGTTTTTTGCATTCGTTCTCAAGTTATATCAAACTATCAAAGTGTTGTTTTCTGCCTTTCACGAGCACATTTTGACTTGTTGTTGAATAATCCTATAATGTAACTCTAAATGACAATCAGAGCAACTTGAATTGCGTGTGTGCAGCCTTTTGCTCAAAAGTGATCAACGTTTCGTTTTCAGAGTCTCTTTTGACAATCTCTTCGAGAGCTGTTTTCAGTCATTAACAGAGCTGTTCTGAAAGTGTCCAAGCGGCCTGTTCTGAGAGTGGACTGTTTTTTGCATTCGTTCTCAAGTTCTATCAGTGTTGTTTTCTGCTTTTCTGGAGCACATTTTGACTTGTTGCTGAATGCTCCTATAATGTAACTCTAAATGACAATCAGAGCAACTTGAATTGCGTGTGTGCAGCCTTTTGCTCAAAAGTGATCAACGTTTCGTTTTCGGAGTCTCTTTTGACAATCTCTTCGAGAGCTGTTTTCAGTCATTAACAGAGCTGTTCTGAAAGTGTCCAAGCGGCCTGTTCTTAGAGTGGACTGTTTTTTGCATTCGTTCTCAAGTTATATCAAACTATCAAAGTGTTGTTTTCTGCCTTTCACGAGCACATTTTGACTTGTTGTTGAATAATCCTATAATGTAACTCTAAATGACAATCAGAGCAACTTGAATTGCGTGTGTGCAGCCTTTTGCTCAAAAGTGATCAACGTTTCGTTTTCAGAGTCTCTTTTGACAATCTCTTCGAGAGCTGTTTTCAGTCATTAACAGAGCTGTTCTGAAAGTGTCCAAGCGGCCTGTTCTTAGAGTGGACTGTTTTTTGCATTCGTTCTCAAGTTATATCAAACTATCAAAGTGTTGTTTTCTGCCTTTCACGAGCACATTTTGACTTGTTGTTGAATAATCCTATAATGTAACTCTAAATGACAATCAGAGCAACTTGAATTGCGTGTGTGCAGCCTTTTGCTCAAAAGTGATCAACGTTTCGTTTTCGGAGTCTCTTTTGACAATCTCTTCGAGAGCTGTTTTCAGTCATTAACAGAGCTGTTCTGAAAGTGTCCAAGCGGCCTATTCTTAGAGTGGACTGTTTTTTGCATTCGTTCTCAAGTTATATCAAACTATCAAAGTGTTGTTTTCTGCCTTTCACGAGCACATTTTGACTTGTTGTTGAATAATCCTATAATGTAACTCTAAATGACAATCAGAGCAACTTGAATTGCGTGTGTGCAGCATTTTGCTCAAAAGTGATCAACGTTTCGTTTTCGGAGTCTCTTTTGACAATCTCTTCGAGAGCTGTTTTCAGTCATTAACAGAGCTGTTCTGAAAGTGTCCAAGCGGCCTGTTCTTAGAGTGGACTGTTTTTTGCATTCGTTCTCAAGTTATATCAAACTATCAAAGTGTTGTTTTCTGCCTTTCACGAGCACATTTTAACTTGTTGTTGAATAATCCTATAATGTAACTTTAAATGACAATCAGAGCAACTTGAATTGCGTGTGTGCAGCCTTTTGCTCAAAAGTGATCAACGTTTCGTTTTCGGAGTCTCTTTTGACAATCTCTTCGAGAGCTGTTTTCAGTCATTAACAGAGCTGTTCTGAAAGTGTCCAAGCGGCCTGTTCTTAGAGTGGAGTGTTTTTTGCATTCGTTCTCAAGTTATATCAAACTATCAAAGTGTTGTTTTCTGCCTTTCACGAGCACATTTTGACTTGTTGTTGAATAATCCTATAATGTAACTCTAAATGACAATCAGAGCAACTTGAATTGCGTGTGTGCAGCCTTTTGCTCAAAAGTGATCAACGTTTCGTTTTCGGAGTCTCTTTTGACAATCTCTTCGAGAGCTGTTTTCAGTCATTAACAGAGCTGTTCTGAAAGTGTCCAAGCGGCCTGTTCTTAGAGTGGACTGTTTTTTGCATTCGTTCTCAAGTTATATCAAACTATCAAAGTGTTGTTTTCTGCCTTTCACGAGCACATTTTGACTTGTTGTTGAATAATCCTATAATGTAACTCTAAATGACAATCAGAGCAACTTGAATTGCGTGTGTGCAGCCTTTTGCTCAAAAGTGTTCAACGTTTCGTTTTCAGAGTCTCTTTTGACAATCTCTTCGAGAGCTGTTTTCAGTCATTAACAGAGCTGTTCTGAAAGTGTCCAAGCGGCCTGTTCTTAGAGTGGACTGTTTTTTGCATTCGTTCTCAAGTTCTATCAGTGTTGTTTTCTGCTTTTCTGGAGCACATTTTGACTTGTTGCTGAATGCTCCTATAATGTAACTCTAAATGACAATCAGAGCAACTTGAATTGCGTGTGTGCAGCCTTTTGCTCAAAAGTGATCAACGTTTCGTTTTCAGAGTCTCTTTTGACAATCTCTTCGAGAGCTGTTTTCAGTCATTAACAGAGCTGTTCTGAAAGTGTCCAAGCGGCCTGTTCTTAGAGTGGACTGTTTTTTGCATTCGTTCTCAAGTTATATCAAACTATCAAAGTGTTGTTTTCTGCCTTTCACGAGCACATTTTGACTTGTTGTTGAATAATCCTATAATGTAACTCTAAATGACAATCAGAGCAACTTGAATTGCGTGTGTGCAGCCTTTTGCTCAAAAGTGATCAACGTTTCGTTTTCGGAGTCTCTTTTGACAATCTCTTCGAGAGCTGTTTTCAGTCATTAACAGAGCTGTTCTGAAAGTGTCCAAGCGGCCTATTCTTAGAGTGGACTGTTTTTTGCATTCGTTCTCAAGTTATATCAAACTATCAAAGTGTTGTTTTCTGCCTTTCACGAGCACATTTTGACTTGTTGTTGAATAATCCTATAATGTAACTCTAAATGACAATCAGAGCAACTTGAATTGCGTGTGTGCAGCATTTTGCTCAAAAGTGATCAACGTTTCGTTTTCGGAGTCTCTTTTGACAATCTCTTCGAGAGCTGTTTTCAGTCATTAACAGAGCTGTTCTGAAAGTGTCCAAGCGGCCTGTTCTTAGAGTGGACTGTTTTTTGCATTCGTTCTCAAGTTATATCAAACTATCAAAGTGTTGTTTTCTGCCTTTCACGAGCACATTTTAACTTGTTGTTGAATAATCCTATAATGTAACTTTAAATGACAATCAGAGCAACTTGAATTGCGTGTGTGCAGCCTTTTGCTCAAAAGTGATCAACGTTTCGTTTTCGGAGTCTCTTTTGACAATCTCTTCGAGAGCTGTTTTCAGTCATTAACAGAGCTGTTCTGAAAGTGTCCAAGCGGCCTGTTCTTAGAGTGGAGTGTTTTTTGCATTCGTTCTCAAGTTATATCAAACTATCAAAGTGTTGTTTTCTGCCTTTCACGAGCACATTTTGACTTGTTGTTGAATAATCCTATAATGTAACTCTAAATGACAATCAGAGCAACTTGAATTGCGTGTGTGCAGCCTTTTGCTCAAAAGTGATCAACGTTTCGTTTTCGGAGTCTCTTTTGACAATCTCTTCGAGAGCTGTTTTCAGTCATTAACAGAGCTGTTCTGAAAGTGTCCAAGCGGCCTGTTCTTAGAGTGGACTGTTTTTTGCATTCGTTCTCAAGTTATATCAAACTATCAAAGTGTTGTTTTCTGCCTTTCACGAGCACATTTTGACTTGTTGTTGAATAATCCTATAATGTAACTCTAAATGACAATCAGAGCAACTTGAATTGCGTGTGTGCAGCCTTTTGCTCAAAAGTGTTCAACGTTTCGTTTTCAGAGTCTCTTTTGACAATCTCTTCGAGAGCTGTTTTCAGTCATTAACAGAGCTGTTCTGAAAGTGTCCAAGCGGCCTGTTCTTAGAGTGGACTGTTTTTTGCATTCGTTCTCAAGTTCTATCAGTGTTGTTTTCTGCTTTTCTGGAGCACATTTTGACTTGTTGCTGAATGCTCCTATAATGTAACTCTAAATGACAATCAGAGCAACTTGAATTGCGTGTGTGCAGCCTTTTGCTCAAAAGTGATCAACGTTTCGTTTTCGGAGTCTCTTTTGACAATCTCTTCGAGAGCTGTTTTCAGTCATTAACAGAGCTGTTCTGAAAGTGTCCAAGCGGCCTGTTCTTAGAGTGGAGTGTTTTTTGCATTCGTTCTCAAGTTATATCAAACTATCAAAGTGTTGTTTTCTGCCTTTCACGAGCACATTTTGACTTGTTGTTGAATAATCCTATAATGTAACTCTAAATGACAATCAGAGCAACTTGAATTGCGTGTGTGCAGCCTTTTGCTCAAAAGTGATCAACGTTTCGTTTTCAGAGTCTCTTTTGACAATCTCTTCGAGAGCTGTTTTCAGTCATTAACAGAGCTGTTCTGAAAGTGTCCAAGCGGCCTGTTCTGAGAGTGGACTGTTTTTTGCATTCGTTCTCAAGTTCTATCAGTGTTGTTTTCTGCTTTTCTGGAGCACATTTTGACTTGTTGCTGAATGCTCCTATAATGTAACTCTAAATGACAATCAGAGCAACTTGAATTGCGTGTGTGCAGCCTTTTGCTCAAAAGTGATCAACGTTTCGTTTTCGGAGTCTCTTTTGACAATCTCTTCGAGAGCTGTTTTCAGTCATTAACAGAGCTGTTCTGAAAGTGTCCAAGCGGCCTGTTCTTAGAGTGGACTGTTTTTTGCATTCGTTCTCAAGTTATATCAAACTATCAAAGTGTTGTTTTCTGCCTTTCACGAGCACATTTTGACTTGTTGTTGAATAATCCTATAATGTAACTCTAAATGACAATCAGAGCAACTTGAATTGCGTGTGTGCAGCCTTTTGCTCAAAAGTGATCAACGTTTCGTTTTCAGAGTCTCTTTTGACAATCTCTTCGAGAGCTGTTTTCAGTCATTAACAGAGCTGTTCTGAAAGTGTCCAAGCGGCCTGTTCTTAGAGTGGACTGTTTTTTGCATTCGTTCTCAAGTTATATCAAACTATCAAAGTGTTGTTTTCTGCCTTTCACGAGCACATTTTGACTTGTTGTTGAATAATCCTATAATGTAACTCTAAATGACAATCAGAGCAACTTGAATTGCGTGTGTGCAGCCTTTTGCTCAAAAGTGATCAACGTTTCGTTTTCGGAGTCTCTTTTGACAATCTCTTCGAGAGCTGTTTTCAGTCATTAACAGAGCTGTTCTGAAAGTGTCCAAGCGGCCTATTCTTAGAGTGGACTGTTTTTTGCATTCGTTCTCAAGTTATATCAAACTATCAAAGTGTTGTTTTCTGCCTTTCACGAGCACATTTTGACTTGTTGTTGAATAATCCTATAATGTAACTCTAAATGACAATCAGAGCAACTTGAATTGCGTGTGTGCAGCATTTTGCTCAAAAGTGATCAACGTTTCGTTTTCGGAGTCTCTTTTGACAATCTCTTCGAGAGCTGTTTTCAGTCATTAACAGAGCTGTTCTGAAAGTGTCCAAGCGGCCTGTTCTTAGAGTGGACTGTTTTTTGCATTCGTTCTCAAGTTATATCAAACTATCAAAGTGTTGTTTTCTGCCTTTCACGAGCACATTTTAACTTGTTGTTGAATAATCCTATAATGTAACTTTAAATGACAATCAGAGCAACTTGAATTGCGTGTGTGCAGCCTTTTGCTCAAAAGTGATCAACGTTTCGTTTTCGGAGTCTCTTTTGACAATCTCTTCGAGAGCTGTTTTCAGTCATTAACAGAGCTGTTCTGAAAGTGTCCAAGCGGCCTGTTCTTAGAGTGGAGTGTTTTTTGCATTCGTTCTCAAGTTATATCAAACTATCAAAGTGTTGTTTTCTGCCTTTCACGAGCACATTTTGACTTGTTGTTGAATAATCCTATAATGTAACTCTAAATGACAATCAGAGCAACTTGAATTGCGTGTGTGCAGCCTTTTGCTCAAAAGTGATCAACGTTTCGTTTTCAGAGTCTCTTTTGACAATCTCTTCGAGAGCTGTTTTCAGTCATTAACAGAGCTGTTCTGAAAGTGTCCAAGCGGCCTGTTCTGAGAGTGGACTGTTTTTTGCATTCGTTCTCAAGTTCTATCAGTGTTGTTTTCTGCTTTTCTGGAGCACATTTTGACTTGTTGCTGAATGCTCCTATAATGTAACTCTAAATGACAATCAGAGCAACTTGAATTGCGTGTGTGCAGCCTTTTGCTCAAAAGTGATCAACATTTCGTTTTCGGAGTCTCTTTTGACAATCTCTTCGAGAGCTGTTTTCAGTCATTAACAGAACTGTTCTGAAAGTGTCCAAGCGGCCTGTTCTTAGAGTGGACTGTTTTTTGCATTCGTTCTCAAGTTATATCAAACTATCAAAGTGTTGTTTTCTGCCTTTCACGAGCACATTTTGACTTGTTGTTGAATAATCCTATAATGTAACTCTAAATGACAATCAGAGCAACTTGAATTGCGTGTGTGCAGCCTTTTGCTCAAAAGTGATCAACGTTTCGTTTTCAGAGTCTCTTTTGACAATCTCTTCGAGAGCTGTTTTCAGTCATTAACAGAGCTGTTCTGAAAGTGTCCAAGCGGCCTGTTCTTAGAGTGGACTGTTTTTTGCATTCGTTCTCAAGTTATATCAAACTATCAAAGTGTTGTTTTCTGCCTTTCACGAGCACATTTTGACTTGTTGTTGAATAATCCTATAATGTAACTCTAAATGACAATCAGAGCAACTTGAATTGCGTGTGTGCAGCCTTTTGCTCAAAAGTGATCAACGTTTCGTTTTCGGAGTCTCTTTTGACAATCTCTTCGAGAGCTGTTTTCAGTCATTAACAGAGCTGTTCTGAAAGTGTCCAAGCGGCCTGTTCTTAGAGTGGACTGTTTTTTGCATTCGTTCTCAAGTTATATCAAACTATCAAAGTGTTGTTTTCTGCCTTTCACGAGCACATTTTGACTTGTTGTTGAATAATCCTATAATGTAACTCTAAATGACAATCAGAGCAACTTGAATTGCGTGTGTGCAGCCTTTTGCTCAAAAGTGTTCAACGTTTCGTTTTCAGAGTCTCTTTTGACAATCTCTTCGAGAGCTGTTTTCAGTCATTAACAGAGCTGTTCTGAAAGTGTCCAAGCGGCCTGTTCTTAGAGTGGACTGTTTTTTGCATTCGTTCTCAAGTTCTATCAGTGTTGTTTTCTGCTTTTCTGGAGCACATTTTGACTTGTTGCTGAATGCTCCTATAATGTAACTCTAAATGACAATCAGAGCAACTTGAATTGCGTGTGTGCAGCCTTTTGCTCAAAAGTGATCAACGTTTCGTTTTCGGAGTCTCTTTTGACAATCTCTTCGAGAGCTGTTTTCAGTCATTAACAGAGCTGTTCTGAAAGTGTCCAAGCGGCCTGTTCTTAGAGTGGAGTGTTTTTTGCATTCGTTCTCAAGTTATATCAAACTATCAAAGTGTTGTTTTCTGCCTTTCACGAGCACATTTTGACTTGTTGTTGAATAATCCTATAATGTAACTCTAAATGACAATCAGAGCAACTTGAATTGCGTGTGTGCAGCATTTTGCTCAAAAGTGATCAACGTTTCGTTTTCGGAGTCTCTTTTGACAATCTCTTCGAGAGCTGTTTTCAGTCATTAACAGAGCTGTTCTGAAAGTGTCCAAGCGGCCTGTTCTTAGAGTGGACTGTTTTTTGCATTCGTTCTCAAGTTATATCAAACTATCAAAGTGTTGTTTTCTGCCTTTCACGAGCACATTTTAACTTGTTGTTGAATAATCCTATAATGTAACTTTAAATGACAATCAGAGCAACTTGAATTGCGTGTGTGCAGCCTTTTGCTCAAAAGTGATCAACGTTTCGTTTTCGGAGTCTCTTTTGACAATCTCTTCGAGAGCTGTTTTCAGTCATTAACAGAGCTGTTCTGAAAGTGTCCAAGCGGCCTGTTCTTAGAGTGGAGTGTTTTTTGCATTCGTTCTCAAGTTATATCAAACTATCAAAGTGTTGTTTTCTGCCTTTCACGAGCACATTTTGACTTGTTGTTGAATAATCCTATAATGTAACTCTAAATGACAATCAGAGCAACTTGAATTGCGTGTGTGCAGCCTTTTGCTCAAAAGTGATCAACGTTTCGTTTTCGGAGTCTCTTTTGACAATCTCTTCGAGAGCTGTTTTCAGTCATTAACAGAGCTGTTCTGAAAGTGTCCAAGCGGCCTGTTCTTAGAGTGGACTGTTTTTTGCATTCGTTCTCAAGTTATATCAAACTATCAAAGTGTTGTTTTCTGCCTTTCACGAGCACATTTTGACTTGTTGTTGAATAATCCTATAATGTAACTCTAAATGACAATCAGAGCAACTTGAATTGCGTGTGTGCAGCCTTTTGCTCAAAAGTGTTCAACGTTTCGTTTTCAGAGTCTCTTTTGACAATCTCTTCGAGAGCTGTTTTCAGTCATTAACAGAGATGTTCTGAAAGTGTCCAAGCGGCCTGTTCTTAGAGTGGACTGTTTTTTGCATTCGTTCTCAAGTTCTATCAGTGTTGTTTTCTGCTTTTCTGGAGCACATTTTGACTTGTTGCTGAATGCTCCTATAATGTAACTCTAAATGACAATCAGAGCAACTTGAATTGCGTGTGTGCAGCCTTTTGCTCAAAAGTGATCAACGTTTCGTTTTCGGAGTCTCTTTTGACAATCTCTTCGAGAGCTGTTTTCAGTCATTAACAGAGCTGTTCTGGAAAGTGTCCAAGCGGCCTGTTCTTAGAGTGGAGTGTTTTTTGCATTCGTTCTCAAGTTATATCAAACTATCAAAGTGTTGTTTTCTGCCTTTCACGAGCACATTTTGACTTGTTGTTGAATAATCCTATAATGTAACTCTAAATGACAATCAGAGCAACTTGAATTGCGTGTGTGCAGCCTTTTGCTCAAAAGTGATCAACGTTTCGTTTTCAGAGTCTCTTTTGACAATCTCTTCGAGAGCTGTTTTCAGTCATTAACAGAGCTGTTCTGAAAGTGTCCAAGCGGCCTGTTCTGAGAGTGGACTGTTTTTTGCATTCGTTCTCAAGTTCTATCAGTGTTGTTTTCTGCTTTTCTGGAGCACATTTTGACTTGTTGCTGAATGCTCCTATAATGTAACTCTAAATGACAATCAGAGCAACTTGAATTGCGTGTGTGCAGCCTTTTGCTCAAAAGTGATCAACATTTCGTTTTCGGAGTCTCTTTTGACAATCTCTTCGAGAGCTGTTTTCAGTCATTAACAGAACTGTTCTGAAAGTGTCCAAGCGGCCTGTTCTTAGAGTGGACTGTTTTTTGCATTCGTTCTCAAGTTATATCAAACTATCAAAGTGTTGTTTTCTGCCTTTCACGAGCACATTTTGACTTGTTGTTGAATAATCCTATAATGTAACTCTAAATGACAATCAGAGCAACTTGAATTGCGTGTGTGCAGCCTTTTGCTCAAAAGTGATCAACGTTTCGTTTTCAGAGTCTCTTTTGACAATCTCTTCGAGAGCTGTTTTCAGTCATTAACAGAGCTGTTCTGAAAGTGTCCAAGCGGCCTGTTCTTAGAGTGGACTGTTTTTTGCATTCGTTCTCAAGTTATATCAAACTATCAAAGTGTTGTTTTCTGCCTTTCACGAGCACATTTTGACTTGTTGTTGAATAATCCTATAATGTAACTCTAAATGACAATCAGAGCAACTTGAATTGCGTGTGTGCAGCCTTTTGCTCAAAAGTGATCAACGTTTCGTTTTCGGAGTCTCTTTTGACAATCTCTTCGAGAGCTGTTTTCAGTCATTAACAGAGCTGTTCTGAAAGTGTCCAAGCGGCCTGTTCTTAGAGTGGACTGTTTTTTGCATTCGTTCTCAAGTTATATCAAACTATCAAAGTGTTGTTTTCTGCCTTTCACGAGCACATTTTGACTTGTTGTTGAATAATCCTATAATGTAACTCTAAATGACAATCAGAGCAACTTGAATTGCGTGTGTGCAGCCTTTTGCTCAAAAGTGTTCAACGTTTCGTTTTCAGAGTCTCTTTTGACAATCTCTTCGAGAGCTGTTTTCAGTCATTAACAGAGCTGTTCTGAAAGTGTCCAAGCGGCCTGTTCTTAGAGTGGACTGTTTTTTGCATTCGTTCTCAAGTTCTATCAGTGTTGTTTTCTGCTTTTCTGGAGCACATTTTGACTTGTTGCTGAATGCTCCTATAATGTAACTCTAAATGACAATCAGAGCAACTTGAATTGCGTGTGTGCAGCCTTTTGCTCAAAAGTGATCAACGTTTCGTTTTCGGAGTCTCTTTTGACAATCTCTTCGAGAGCTGTTTTCAGTCATTAACAGAGCTGTTCTGAAAGTGTCCAAGCGGCCTGTTCTTAGAGTGGAGTGTTTTTTGCATTCGTTCTCAAGTTATATCAAACTATCAAAGTGTTGTTTTCTGCCTTTCACGAGCACATTTTGACTTGTTGTTGAATAATCCTATAATGTAACTCTAAATGACAATCAGAGCAACTTGAATTGCGTGTGTGCAGCCTTTTGCTCAAAAGTGATCAACGTTTCGTTTTCAGAGTCTCTTTTGACAATCTCTTCGAGAGCTGTTTTCAGTCATTAACAGAGCTGTTCTGAAAGTGTCCAAGCGGCCTGTTCTGAGAGTGGACTGTTTTTTGCATTCGTTCTCAAGTTCTATCAGTGTTGTTTTCTGCTTTTCTGGAGCACATTTTGACTTGTTGCTGAATGCTCCTATAATGTAACTCTAAATGACAATCAGAGCAACTTGAATTGCGTGTGTGCAGCCTTTTGCTCAAAAGTGATCAACGTTTCGTTTTCGGAGTCTCTTTTGACAATCTCTTCGAGAGCTGTTTTCAGTCATTAACAGAGCTGTTCTGAAAGTGTCCAAGCGGCCTGTTCTTAGAGTGGACTGTTTTTTGCATTCGTTCTCAAGTTATATCAAACTATCAAAGTGTTGTTTTCTGCCTTTCACGAGCACATTTTGACTTGTTGTTGAATAATCCTATAATGTAACTCTAAATGACAATCAGAGCAACTTGAATTGCGTGTGTGCAGCCTTTTGCTCAAAAGTGATCAACGTTTCGTTTTCAGAGTCTCTTTTGACAATCTCTTCGAGAGCTGTTTTCAGTCATTAACAGAGCTGTTCTGAAAGTGTCCAAGCGGCCTGTTCTTAGAGTGGACTGTTTTTTGCATTCGTTCTCAAGTTATATCAAACTATCAAAGTGTTGTTTTCTGCCTTTCACGAGCACATTTTGACTTGTTGTTGAATAATCCTATAATGTAACTCTAAATGACAATCAGAGCAACTTGAATTGCGTGTGTGCAGCCTTTTGCTCAAAAGTGATCAACGTTTCGTTTTCGGAGTCTCTTTTGACAATCTCTTCGAGAGCTGTTTTCAGTCATTAACAGAGCTGTTCTGAAAGTGTCCAAGCGGCCTATTCTTAGAGTGGACTGTTTTTTGCATTCGTTCTCAAGTTATATCAAACTATCAAAGTGTTGTTTTCTGCCTTTCACGAGCACATTTTGACTTGTTGTTGAATAATCCTATAATGTAACTCTAAATGACAATCAGAGCAACTTGAATTGCGTGTGTGCAGCATTTTGCTCAAAAGTGATCAACGTTTCGTTTTCGGAGTCTCTTTTGACAATCTCTTCGAGAGCTGTTTTCAGTCATTAACAGAGCTGTTCTGAAAGTGTCCAAGCGGCCTGTTCTTAGAGTGGACTGTTTTTTGCATTCGTTCTCAAGTTATATCAAACTATCAAAGTGTTGTTTTCTGCCTTTCACGAGCACATTTTAACTTGTTGTTGAATAATCCTATAATGTAACTTTAAATGACAATCAGAGCAACTTGAATTGCGTGTGTGCAGCCTTTTGCTCAAAAGTGATCAACGTTTCGTTTTCGGAGTCTCTTTTGACAATCTCTTCGAGAGCTGTTTTCAGTCATTAACAGAGCTGTTCTGAAAGTGTCCAAGCGGCCTGTTCTTAGAGTGGAGTGTTTTTTGCATTCGTTCTCAAGTTATATCAAACTATCAAAGTGTTGTTTTCTGCCTTTCACGAGCACATTTTGACTTGTTGTTGAATAATCCTATAATGTAACTCTAAATGACAATCAGAGCAACTTGAATTGCGTGTGTGCAGCCTTTTGCTCAAAAGTGATCAACGTTTCGTTTTCGGAGTCTCTTTTGACAATCTCTTCGAGAGCTGTTTTCAGTCATTAACAGAGCTGTTCTGAAAGTGTCCAAGCGGCCTGTTCTTAGAGTGGACTGTTTTTTGCATTCGTTCTCAAGTTATATCAAACTATCAAAGTGTTGTTTTCTGCCTTTCACGAGCACATTTTGACTTGTTGTTGAATAATCCTATAATGTAACTCTAAATGACAATCAGAGCAACTTGAATTGCGTGTGTGCAGCCTTTTGCTCAAAAGTGTTCAACGTTTCGTTTTCAGAGTCTCTTTTGACAATCTCTTCGAGAGCTGTTTTCAGTCATTAACAGAGCTGTTCTGAAAGTGTCCAAGCGGCCTGTTCTTAGAGTGGACTGTTTTTTGCATTCGTTCTCAAGTTCTATCAGTGTTGTTTTCTGCTTTTCTGGAGCACATTTTGACTTGTTGCTGAATGCTCCTATAATGTAACTCTAAATGACAATCAGAGCAACTTGAATTGCGTGTGTGCAGCCTTTTGCTCAAAAGTGATCAACGTTTCGTTTTCGGAGTCTCTTTTGACAATCTCTTCGAGAGCTGTTTTCAGTCATTAACAGAGCTGTTCTGAAAGTGTCCAAGCGGCCTGTTCTTAGAGTGGAGTGTTTTTTGCATTCGTTCTCAAGTTATATCAAACTATCAAAGTGTTGTTTTCTGCCTTTCACGAGCACATTTTGACTTGTTGTTGAATAATCCTATAATGTAACTCTAAATGACAATCAGAGCAACTTGAATTGCGTGTGTGCAGCCTTTTGCTCAAAAGTGATCAACGTTTCGTTTTCAGAGTCTCTTTTGACAATCTCTTCGAGAGCTGTTTTCAGTCATTAACAGAGCTGTTCTGAAAGTGTCCAAGCGGCCTGTTCTGAGAGTGGACTGTTTTTTGCATTCGTTCTCAAGTTCTATCAGTGTTGTTTTCTGCTTTTCTGGAGCACATTTTGACTTGTTGCTGAATGCTCCTATAATGTAACTCTAAATGACAATCAGAGCAACTTGAATTGCGTGTGTGCAGCCTTTTGCTCAAAAGTGATCAACGTTTCGTTTTCGGAGTCTCTTTTGACAATCTCTTCGAGAGCTGTTTTCAGTCATTAACAGAGCTGTTCTGAAAGTGTCCAAGCGGCCTGTTCTTAGAGTGGACTGTTTTTTGCATTCGTTCTCAAGTTATATCAAACTATCAAAGTGTTGTTTTCTGCCTTTCACGAGCACATTTTGACTTGTTGTTGAATAATCCTATAATGTAACTCTAAATGACAATCAGAGCAACTTGAATTGCGTGTGTGCAGCCTTTTGCTCAAAAGTGATCAACGTTTCGTTTTCAGAGTCTCTTTTGACAATCTCTTCGAGAGCTGTTTTCAGTCATTAACAGAGCTGTTCTGAAAGTGTCCAAGCGGCCTGTTCTTAGAGTGGACTGTTTTTTGCATTCGTTCTCAAGTTATATCAAACTATCAAAGTGTTGTTTTCTGCCTTTCACGAGCACATTTTGACTTGTTGTTGAATAATCCTATAATGTAACTCTAAATGACAATCAGAGCAACTTGAATTGCGTGTGTGCAGCATTTTGCTCAAAAGTGATCAACGTTTCGTTTTCGGAGTCTCTTTTGACAATCTCTTCGAGAGCTGTTTTCAGTCATTAACAGAGCTGTTCTGAAAGTGTCCAAGCGGCCTGTTCTTAGAGTGGACTGTTTTTTGCATTCGTTCTCAAGTTATATCAAACTATCAAAGTGTTGTTTTCTGCCTTTCACGAGCACATTTTAACTTGTTGTTGAATAATCCTATAATGTAACTTTAAATGACAATCAGAGCAACTTGAATTGCGTGTGTGCAGCCTTTTGCTCAAAAGTGATCAACGTTTCGTTTTCGGAGTCTCTTTTGACAATCTCTTCGAGAGCTGTTTTCAGTCATTAACAGAGCTGTTCTGAAAGTGTCCAAGCGGCCTGTTCTTAGAGTGGAGTGTTTTTTGCATTCGTTCTCAAGTTATATCAAACTATCAAAGTGTTGTTTTCTGCCTTTCACGAGCACATTTTGACTTGTTGTTGAATAATCCTATAATGTAACTCTAAATGACAATCAGAGCAACTTGAATTGCATGTGTGCAGCCTTTTGCTCAAAAGTGATCAACGTTTCGTTTTCGGAGTCTCTTTTGACAATCTCTTCGAGAGCTGTTTTCAGTCATTAACAGAGCTGTTCTGAAAGTGTCCAAGCGGCCTGTTCTTAGAGTGGACTGTTTTTTGCATTCGTTCTCAAGTTATATCAAACTATCAAAGTGTTGTTTTCTGCCTTTCACGAGCACATTTTGACTTGTTGTTGAATAATCCTATAATGTAACTCTAAATGACAATCAGAGCAACTTGAATTGCGTGTGTGCAGCCTTTTGCTCAAAAGTGATCAACGTTTCGTTTTCGGAGTCTCTTTTGACAATCTCTTCGAGAGCTGTTTTCAGTCATTAACAGAGCTGTTCTGAAAGTGTCCAAGCGGCCTGTTCTTAGAGTGGACTGTTTTTTGCATTCGTTCTCAAGTTATATCAAACTATCAAAGTGTTGTTTTCTGCCTTTCACGAGCACATTTTGACTTGTTGTTGAATAATCCTATAATGTAACTCTAAATGACAATCAGAGCAACTTGAATTGCGTGTGTGCAGCCTTTTGCTCAAAAGTGATCAACGTTTCGTTTTCGGAGTCTCTTTTGACAATCTCTTCGAGAGCTGTTTTCAGTCATTAACAGAGCTGTTCTGAAAGTGTCCAAAGCGGCCTGTTCTTAGAGTGGACTGTTTTTTGCATTCGTTCTCAAGTTATATCAAACTATCAAAGTGTTGTTTTCTGCCTTTCACGAGCACATTTTGACTTGTTGTTGAATAATCCTATAATGTAACTCTAAATGACAATCAGAGCAACTTGAATTGCGTGTGTGCAGCCTTTTGCTCAAAAGTGATCAACGTTTCGTTTTCGGAGTCTCTTTTGACAATCTCTTCGAGAGCTGTTTTCAGTCATTAACAGAGCTGTTCTGAAAGTGTCCAAGCGGCCTGTTCTTAGAGTGGACTGTTTTTTGCATTCGTTCTCAAGTTATATCAAACTATCAAAGTGTTGTTTTCTGCCTTTCACGAGCACATTTTGACTTGTTGTTGAATAATCCTATAATGTAACTCTAAATGACAATCAGAGCAACTTGAATTGCGTGTGTGCAGCCTTTTGCTCAAAAGTGATCAACGTTTCGTTTTCGGAGTCTCTTTTGACAATCTCTTCGAGAGCTGTTTTCAGTCATTAACAGAGCTGTTCTGAAAGTGTCCAAGCGGCCTGTTCTTAGAGTGGACTGTTTTTTGCATTCGTTCTCAAGTTATATCAAACTATCAAAGTGTTGTTTTCTGCCTTTCACGAGCACATTTTGACTTGTTGTTGAATAATCCTATAATGTAACTCTAAATGACAATCAGAGCAACTTGAATTGCGTGTGTGCAGCCTTTTGCTCAAAAGTGATCAACGTTTCGTTTTCGGAGTCTCTTTTGACAATCTCTTCGAGAGCTGTTTTCAGTCATTAACAGAGCTGTTCTGAAAGTGTCCAAGCGGCCTGTTCTTAGAGTGGACTGTTTTTTGCATTCGTTCTCAAGTTATATCAAACTATCAAAGTGTTGTTTTCTGCCTTTCACGTGCACATTTTGACTTGTTGTTGAATAATCCTATAATGTAACTCTAAATGACAATCAGAGCAACTTGAATTGCGTGTGTGCAGCCTTTTGCTCAAAAGTGATCAACGTTTCGTTTTCGGAGTCTCTTTTGACAATCTCTTCGAGAGCTGTTTTCAGTCATTAACAGAGCTGTTCTGAAAGTGTCCAAGCGGCCTGTTCTTAGAGTGGACTGTTTTTTGCATTCGTTCTCAAGTTATATCAAACTATCAAAGTGTTGTTTTCTGCCTTTCACGAGCACATTTTGACTTGTTGTTGAATAATCCTATAATGTAACTCTAAATGACAATCAGAGCAACTTGAATTGCGTGTGTGCAGCCTTTTGCTCAAAAGTGATCAACGTTTCGTTTTCGGAGTCTCTTTTGACAATCTCTTCGAGAGCTGTTTTCAGTCATTAACAGAGCTGTTCTGAAAGTGTCCAAGCGGCCTGTTCTTAGAGTGGACTGTTTTTTGCATTCGTTCTCAAGTTATATCAAACTATCAAAGTGTTGTTTTCTGCCTTTCACGAGCACATTTTGACTTGTTGTTGAATAATCCTATAATGTAACTCTAAATGACAATCAGAGCAACTTGAATTGCGTGTGTGCAGCCTTTTGCTCAAAAGTGATCAACGTTTCGTTTTCGGAGTCTCTTTTGACAATCTCTTCGAGAGCTGTTTTCAGTCATTAACAGAGCTGTTCTGAAAGTGTCCAAGCGGCCTGTTCTTAGAGTGGACTGTTTTTTGCATTCGTTCTCAAGTTATATCAAACTATCAAAGTGTTGTTTTCTGCCTTTCACGAGCACATTTTGACTTGTTGTTGAATAATCCTATAATGTAACTCTAAATGACAATCAGTGCAACTTGAATTGCGTGTGTGCAGCCTTTTGCTCAAAAGTGATCAACGTTTCGTTTTCAGAGTCTCTTTTGACAATCTCTTCGAGAGCTGTTTTCAGTCATTAACAGAGCTGTTCTGAAAGTGTCCAAGCGGCCTGTTCTTAGAGTGGACTGTTTTTTGCATTCGTTCTCAAGTTATATCAAACTATCAAAGTGTTGTTTTCTGCCTTTCACGAGCACATTTTGACTTGCTGTTGAATAATCCTATAATGTAACTCTAAATGACAATCAGAGCAACTTGAATTGCGTGTGTTCAGCCTTTTGCTCAAAAGTGATCAACGTTTCGTTTTCGGAGTCTCTTTTGACAATCTCTTCGAGAGCTGTTTTCAGTCATTAACAGAGCTGTTCTGAAAGTGTCCAAGCGGCCTGTTCTTAGAGTGGACTGTTTTTTGCATTCGTTCTCAAGTTATATCAAACTATCAAAGTGTTGTTTTCTGCCTTTCACGAGCACATTTTGACTTGTTGTTGAATAATCCTATAATGTAACTCTAAATGACAATCAGAGCAACTTGAATTGCGTGTGTGCAGCCTTTTGCTCAAAAGTGATCAACGTTTCGTTTTCGGAGTCTCTTTTGACAATCTCTTCGAGAGCTGTTTTCAGTCATTAACAGAGCTGTTCTGAAAGTGTCCAAGCGGCCTGTTCTTAGAGTGGACTGTTTTTTGCATTCGTTCTCAAGTTATATCAAACTATCAAAGTGTTGTTTTCTGCCTTTCACGAGCACATTTTGACTTGTTGTTGAATAATCCTATAATGTAACTCTAAATGACAATCAGAGCAACTTGAATTGCGTGTGTGCAGCCTTTTGCTCAAAAGTGGTCAACGTTTCGTTTTCGGAGTCTCTTTTGACAATCTCTTCGAGAGCTGTTTTCAGTCATTAACAGAGCTGTTCTGAAAGTGTCCAAGCGGCCTGTTCTTAGAGTGGACTGTTTTTTGCATTCGTTCTCAAGTTATATCAAACTATCAAAGTGTTGTTTTCTGCCTTTCACGAGCACATTTTGACTTGTTGTTGAATAATCCTATAATGTAACTCTAAATGACAATCAGTGCAACTTGAATTGCGTGTGTGCAGCCTTTTGCTCAAAAGTGATCAACGTTTCGTTTTCAGAGTCTCTTTTGACAATCTCTTCGAGAGCTGTTTTCAGTCATTAACAGAGCTGTTCTGAAAGTGTCCAAGCGGCCTGTTCTTAGAGTGGACTGTTTTTTGCATTCGTTCTCAAGTTCTATCAGTGTTGTTTTCTGCTTTTCTGGAGCACATTTTGACTTGTTGCTGAATGCTCCTATAATGTAACTCTAAATGACAATCAGAGCAACTTGAATTGCGTGTATGCAGCCTTTTGCTCAAAAGTGATCAACGTTTCGTTTTCGGAGTCTCTTTTGACAATCTCTTCGAGAGCTGTTTTCAGTCATTAACAGAGCTGTTCTGAAAGTGTCCAAAGCGGCCTGTTCTTAGAGTGGACTGTTTTTTGCATTCGTTCTCAAGTTATATCAAACTATCAAAGTGTTGTTTTCTGCCTTTCACGAGCACATTTTGACTTGTTGTTGAATAATCCTATAATGTAACTCTAAATGACAATCAGAGCAACTTGAATTGCGTGTGTGCAGCCTTTTGCTCAAAAGTGATCAACGTTTCGTTTTCGGAGTCTCTTTTGACAATCTCTTCGAGAGCTGTTTTCAGTCATTAACAGAGCTGTTCTGAAAGTGTCCAAGCGGCTTGTTCTTAGAGTGGACTGTTTTTTGCATTCGTTCTCAAGTTATATCAAACTATCAAAGTGTTGTTTTCTGCCTTTCACGAGCACATTTTGACTTGTTGTTGAATAATCCTATAATGTAACTCTAAATGACAATCAGAGCAACTTGAATTGCGTGTGTGCAGCCTTTTGCTCAAAAGTGATCAACGTTTCGTTTTCGGAGTCTCTTTTGACAATCTCTTCGAGAGCTGTTTTCAGTCATTAACAGAGCTGTTCTGAAAGTGTCCAAGCGGCCTGTTCTTAGAGTGGACTGTTTTTTGCATTCGTTCTCAAGTTATATCAAACTATCAAAGTGTTGTTTTCTGCCTTTCACGAGCACATTTTGACTTGTTGTTGAATAATCCTATAATGTAACTCTAAATGACAATCAGAGCAACTTGAATTGCGTGTGTGCAGCCTTTTGCTCAAAAGTGATCAACGTTTCGTTTTCGGAGTCTCTTTTGACAATCTCTTCGAGAGCTGTTTTCAGTCATTAACAGAGCTGTTCTGAAAGTGTCCAAGCGGCCTGTTCTTAGAGTGGACTGTTTTTTGCATTCGTTCTCAAGTTATATCAAACTATCAAAGTGTTGTTTTCTGCCTTTCACGAGCACATTTTGACTTGTTGTTGAATAATCCTATAATGTAACTCTAAATGACAATCAGAGCAACTTGAATTGCGTGTGTGCAGCCTTTTGCTCAAAAGTGATCAACGTTTCGTTTTCGGAGTCTCTTTTGACAATCTCTTCGAGAGCTGTTTTCAGTCATTAACAGAGCTGTTCTGAAAGTGTCCAAGCGGCCTGTTCTTAGAGTGGACTGTTTTTTGCATTCGTTCTCAAGTTATATCAAACTATCAAAGTGTTGTTTTCTGCCTTTCACGAGCACATTTTGACTTGTTGTTGAATAATCCTATAATGTAACTCTAAATGACAATCAGAGCAACTTGAATTGCGTGTGTGCAGCCTTTTGCTCAAAAGTGATCAACGTTTCGTTTTCGGAGTCTCTTTTGACAATCTCTTCGAGAGCTGTTTTCAGTCATTAACAGAGCTGTTCTGAAAGTGTCCAAGCGGCCTGTTCTTAGAGTGGACTGTTTTTTGCATTCGTTCTCAAGTTATATCAAACTATCAAAGTGTTGTTTTCTGCCTTTCACGAGCACATTTTGACTTGTTGTTGAATAATCCTATAATGTAACTCTAAATGACAATCAGTGCAACTTGAATTGCGTGTGTGCAGCCTTTTGCTCAAAAGTGATCAACGTTTCGTTTTCAGAGTCTCTTTTGACAATCTCTTCGAGAGCTGTTTTCAGTCATTAACAGAGCTGTTCTGAAAGTGTCCAAGCGGCCTGTTCTTAGAGTGGACTGTTTTTTGCATTCGTTCTCAAGTTATATCAAACTATCAAAGTGTTGTTTTCTGCCTTTCACGAGCACATTTTGACTTGCTGTTGAATAATCCTATAATGTAACTCTAAATGACAATCAGAGCAACTTGAATTGCGTGTGTGCAGCCTTTTGCTCAAAAGTGATCAACGTTTCGTTTTCGGAGTCTCTTTTGACAATCTCTTCGAGAGCTGTTTTCAGTCATTAACAGAGCTGTTCTGAAAGTGTCCAAGCGGCCTGTTCTTAGAGTGGACTGTTTTTTGCATTCGTTCTCAAGTTATATCAAACTATCAAAGTGTTGTTTTCTGCCTTTCACGAGCACATTTTGACTTGTTGTTGAATAATCCTATAATGTAACTCTAAATGACAATCAGAGCAACTTGAATTGCGTGTGTGCAGCCTTTTGCTCAAAAGTGATCAACGTTTCGTTTTCGGAGTCTCTTTTGACAATCTCTTCGAGAGCTGTTTTCAGTCATTAACAGAGCTGTTCTGAAAGTGTCCAAGCGGCCTGTTCTTAGAGTGGACTGTTTTTTGCATTCGTTCTCAAGTTATATCAAACTATCAAAGTGTTGTTTTCTGCCTTTCACGAGCACATTTTGACTTGTTGTTGAATAATCCTATAATGTAACTCTAAATGACAATCAGAGCAACTTGAATTGCGTGTGTGCAGCCTTTTGCTCAAAAGTGATCAACGTTTCGTTTTCGGAGTCTCTTTTGACAATCTCTTCGAGAGCTGTTTTCAGTCATTAACAGAGCTGTTCTGAAAGTGTCCAAGCGGCCTGTTCTTAGAGTGGACTGTTTTTTGCATTCGTTCTCAAGTTATATCAAACTATCAAAGTGTTGTTTTCTGCCTTTCACGAGCACATTTTGACTTGTTGTTGAATAATCCTATAATGTAACTCTAAATGACAATCAGTGCAACTTGAATTGCGTGTGTGCAGCCTTTTGCTCAAAAGTGATCAACGTTTCGTTTTCAGAGTCTCTTTTGACAATCTCTTCGAGAGCTGTTTTCAGTCATTAACAGAGCTGTTCTGAAAGTGTCCAAGCGGCCTGTTCTTAGAGTGGACTGTTTTTTGCATTCGTTCTCAAGTTATATCAAACTATCAAAGTGTTGTTTTCTGCCTTTCACGAGCACATTTTGACTTGCTGTTGAATAATCCTATAATGTAACTCTAAATGACAATCAGAGCAACTTGAATTGCGTGTGTGCAGCCTTTTGCTCAAAAGTGATCAACGTTTCGTTTTCGGAGTCTCTTTTGACAATCTCTTCGAGAGCTGTTTTCAGTCATTAACAGAGCTGTTCTGAAAGTGTCCAAGCGGCCTGTTCTTAGAGTGGACTGTTTTTTGCATTCGTTCTCAAGTTATATCAAACTATCAAAGTGTTGTTTTCTGCCTTTCACGAGCACATTTTGACTTGTTGTTGAATAATCCTATAATGTAACTCTAAATGACAATCAGAGCAACTTGAATTGCGTGTGTGCAGCCTTTTGCTCAAAAGTGATCAACGTTTCGTTTTCGGAGTCTCTTTTGACAATCTCTTCGAGAGCTGTTTTCAGTCATTAACAGAGCTGTTCTGAAAGTGTCCAAGCGGCCTGTTCTTAGAGTGGACTGTTTTTTGCATTCGTTCTCAAGTTATATCAAACTATCAAAGTGTTGTTTTCTGCCTTTCACGAGCACATTTTGACTTGTTGTTGAATAATCCTATAATGTAACTCTAAATGACAATCAGAGCAACTTGAATTGCGTGTGTGCAGCCTTTTGCTCAAAAGTGGTCAACGTTTCGTTTTCGGAGTCTCTTTTGACAATCTCTTCGAGAGCTGTTTTCAGTCATTAACAGAGCTGTTCTGAAAGTGTCCAAGCGGCCTGTTCTTAGAGTGGACTGTTTTTTGCATTCGTTCTCAAGTTATATCAAACTATCAAAGTGTTGTTTTCTGCCTTTCACGAGCACATTTTGACTTGTTGTTGAATAATCCTATAATGTAACTCTAAATGACAATCAGTGCAACTTGAATTGCGTGTGTGCAGCCTTTTGCTCAAAAGTGATCAACGTTTCGTTTTCAGAGTCTCTTTTGACAATCTCTTCGAGAGCTGTTTTCAGTCATTAACAGAGCTGTTCTGAAAGTGTCCAAGCGGCCTGTTCTTAGAGTGGACTGTTTTTTGCATTCGTTCTCAAGTTCTATCAGTGTTGTTTTCTGCTTTTCTGGAGCACATTTTGACTTGTTGCTGAATGCTCCTATAATGTAACTCTAAATGACAATCAGAGCAACTTGAATTGCGTGTATGCAGCCTTTTGCTCAAAAGTGATCAACGTTTCGTTTTCGGAGTCTCTTTTGACAATCTCTTCGAGAGCTGTTTTCAGTCATTAACAGAGCTGTTCTGAAAGTGTCCAAAGCGGCCTGTTCTTAGAGTGGACTGTTTTTTGCATTCGTTCTCAAGTTATATCAAACTATCAAAGTGTTGTTTTCTGCCTTTCACGAGCACATTTTGACTTGTTGTTGAATAATCCTATAATGTAACTCTAAATGACAATCAGAGCAACTTGAATTGCGTGTGTGCAGCCTTTTGCTCAAAAGTGATCAACGTTTCGTTTTCGGAGTCTCTTTTGACAATCTCTTCGAGAGCTGTTTTCAGTCATTAACAGAGCTGTTCTGAAAGTGTCCAAGCGGCCTGTTCTTAGAGTGGACTGTTTTTTGCATTCGTTCTCAAGTTATATCAAACTATCAAAGTGTTGTTTTCTGCCTTTCACGAGCACATTTTGACTTGTTGTTGAATAATCCTATAATGTAACTCTAAATGACAATCAGAGCAACTTGAATTGCGTGTGTGCAGCCTTTTGCTCAAAAGTGATCAACGTTTCGTTTTCGGAGTCTCTTTTGACAATCTCTTCGAGAGCTGTTTTCAGTCATTAACAGAGCTGTTCTGAAAGTGTCCAAGCGGCCTGTTCTTAGAGTGGACTGTTTTTTGCATTCGTTCTCAAGTTATATCAAACTATCAAAGTGTTGTTTTCTGCCTTTCACGAGCACATTTTAACTTGTTGTTGAATAATCCTATAATGTAACTTTAAATGACAATCAGAGCAACTTGAATTGCGTGTGTGCAGCCTTTTGCTCAAAAGTGATCAACGTTTCGTTTTCGGAGTCTCTTTTGACAATCTCTTCGAGAGCTGTTTTCAGTCATTAACAGAGCTGTTCTGAAAGTGTCCAAGCGGCCTGTTCTTAGAGTGGAGTGTTTTTTGCATTCGTTCTCAAGTTATATCAAACTATCAAAGTGTTGTTTTCTGCCTTTCACGAGCACATTTTGACTTGTTGTTGAATAATCCTATAATGTAACTCTAAATGACAATCAGAGCAACTTGAATTGCGTGTGTGCAGCCTTTTGCTCAAAAGTGATCAACGTTTCGTTTTCAGAGTCTCTTTTGACAATCTCTTCGAGAGCTGTTTTCAGTCATTAACAGAGCTGTTCTGAAAGTGTCCAAGCGGCCTGTTCTGAGAGTGGACTGTTTTTTGCATTCGTTCTCAAGTTCTATCAGTGTTGTTTTCTGCTTTTCTGGAGCACATTTTGACTTGTTGTTGAATAATCCTATAATGTAACTCTAAATGACAATCAGAGCAACTTGAATTGCGTGTGTGCAGCCTTTTGCTCAAAAGTGATCAACGTTTCGTTTTCGGAGTCTCTTTTGACAATCTCTTCGAGAGCTGTTTTCAGTCATTAACAGAGCTGTTCTGAAAGTGTCCAAGCGGCCTGTTCTTAGAGTGGACTGTTTTTTGCATTCGTTCTCAAGTTATATCAAACTATCAAAGTGTTGTTTTCTGCCTTTCACGAGCACATTTTGACTTGTTGTTGAATAATCCTATAATGTAACTCTAAATGACAATCAGAGCAACTTGAATTGCGTGTGTGCAGCCTTTTGCTCAAAAGTGATCAACGTTTCGTTTTCAGAGTCTCTTTTGACAATCTCTTCGAGAGCTGTTTTCAGTCATTAACAGAGCTGTTCTGAAAGTGTCCAAGCGGCCTGTTCTTAGAGTGGACTGTTTTTTGCATTCGTTCTCAAGTTATATCAAACTATCAAAGTGTTGTTTTCTGCCTTTCACGAGCACATTTTGACTTGTTGTTGAATAATCCTATAATGTAACTCTAAATGACAATCAGAGCAACTTGAATTGCGTGTGTGCAGCCTTTTGCTCAAAAGTGATCAACGTTTCGTTTTCGGAGTCTCTTTTGACAATCTCTTCGAGAGCTGTTTTCAGTCATTAACAGAGCTGTTCTGAAAGTGTCCAAGCGGCCTGTTCTTAGAGTGGACTGTTTTTTGCATTCGTTCTCAAGTTATATCAAACTATCAAAGTGTTGTTTTCTGCCTTTCACGAGCACATTTTGACTTGTTGTTGAATAATCCTATAATGTAACTCTAAATGATAATCAGAGCAACTTGAATTGCGTGTGTGCAGCCTTTTGCTCAAAAGTGGTCAACGTTTCGTTTTCGGAGTCTCTTTTGACAATCTCTTCGAGAGCTGTTTTCAGTCATTAACAGAGCTGTTCTGAAAGTGTCCAAGCGGCCTGTTCTTAGAGTGGACTGTTTTTTGCATTCGTTCTCAAGTTATATCAAACTATCAAAGTGTTGTTTTCTGCCTTTCACGAGCACATTTTGACTTGTTGTTGAATAATCCTATAATGTAACTCTAAATGACAATCAGTGCAACTTGAATTGCGTGTGTGCAGCCTTTTGCTCAAAAGTGATCAACGTTTCGTTTTCAGAGTCTCTTTTGACAATCTCTTCGAGAGCTGTTTTCAGTCATTAACAGAGCTGTTCTGAAAGTGTCCAAGCGGCCTGTTCTTAGAGTGGACTGTTTTTTGCATTCGTTCTCAAGTTCTATCAGTGTTGTTTTCTGTTTTTCTGGAGCACATTTTGACTTGTTGCTGAATGCTCCTATAATGTAACTCTAAATGACAATCAGAGCAACTTGAATTGCGTGTGTGCAGCCTTTTGCTCAAAAGTGATCAACGTTTCGTTTTCGGAGTCTCTTTTGACAATCTCTTCGAGAGCTGTTTTCAGTCATTAACAGAGCTGTTCTGAAAGTGTCCAAGCGGCCTGTTCTTAGAGTGGAGTGTTTTTTGCATTCGTTCTCAAGTTATATCAAACTATCAAAGTGTTGTTTTCTGCCTTTCACGAGCACATTTTGACTTGTTGTTGAATAATCCTATAATGTAACTCTAAATGACAATCAGAGCAACTTGAATTGCGTGTGTGCAGCCTTTTGCTCAAAAGTGATCAACGTTTCGTTTTCAGAGTCTCTTTTGACAATCTCTTCGAGAGCTGTTTTCAGTCATTAACAGAGCTGTTCTGAAAGTGTCCAAGCGGCCTGTTCTGAGAGTGGACTGTTTTTTGCATTCGTTCTCAAGTTCTATCAGTGTTGTTTTCTGCTTTTCTGGAGCACATTTTGACTTGTTGCTGAATGCTCCTATAATGTAACTCTAAATGACAATCAGAGCAACTTGAATTGCGTGTGTGCAGCCTTTTGCTCAAAAGTGATCAACGTTTCGTTTTCGGAGTCTCTTTTGACAATCTCTTCGAGAGCTGTTTTCAGTCATTAACAGAGCTGTTCTGAAAGTGTCCAAGCGGCCTGTTCTTAGAGTGGACTGTTTTTTGCATTCGTTCTCAAGTTATATCAAACTATCAAAGTGTTGTTTTCTGCCTTTCACGAGCACATTTTGACTTGTTGTTGAATAATCCTATAATGTAACTCTAAATGACAATCAGAGCAACTTGAATTGCGTGTGTGCAGCCTTTTGCTCAAAAGTGATCAACGTTTCGTTTTCAGAGTCTCTTTTGACAATCTCTTCGAGAGCTGTTTTCAGTCATTAACAGAGCTGTTCTGAAAGTGTCCAAGCGGCCTGTTCTTAGAGTGGACTGTTTTTTGCATTCGTTCTCAAGTTATATCAAACTATCAAAGTGTTGTTTTCTGCCTTTCACGAGCACATTTTGACTTGTTGTTGAATAATCCTATAATGTAACTCTAAATGACAATCAGAGCAACTTGAATTGCGTGTGTGCAGCCTTTTGCTCAAAAGTGATCAACGTTTCGTTTTCGGAGTCTCTTTTGACAATCTCTTCGAGAGCTGTTTTCAGTCATTAACAGAGCTGTTCTGAAAGTGTCCAAGCGGCCTATTCTTAGAGTGGACTGTTTTTTGCATTCGTTCTCAAGTTATATCAAACTATCAAAGTGTTGTTTTCTGCCTTTCACGAGCACATTTTGACTTGTTGTTGAATAATCCTATAATGTAACTCTAAATGACAATCAGAGCAACTTGAATTGCGTGTGTGCAGCATTTTGCTCAAAAGTGATCAACGTTTCGTTTTCGGAGTCTCTTTTGACAATCTCTTCGAGAGCTGTTTTCAGTCATTAACAGAGCTGTTCTGAAAGTGTCCAAGCGGCCTGTTCTTAGAGTGGACTGTTTTTTGCATTCGTTCTCAAGTTATATCAAACTATCAAAGTGTTGTTTTCTGCCTTTCACGAGCACATTTTAACTTGTTGTTGAATAATCCTATAATGTAACTCTAAATGACAATCAGAGCAACTTGAATTGCGTGTGTGCAGCCTTTTGCTCAAAAGTGATCAACGTTTCGTTTTCGGAGTCTCTTTTGACAATCTCTTCGAGAGCTGTTTTCAGTCATTAACAGAGCTGTTCTGAAAGTGTCCAAGCGGCCTGTTCTTAGAGTGGACTGTTTTTTGCATTCGTTCTCAAGTTATATCAAACTATCAAAGTGTTGTTTTCTGCCTTTCACGAGCACATTTTAACTTGTTGTTGAATAATCCTATAATGTAACTTTAAATGACAATCAGAGCAACTTGAATTGCGTGTGTGCAGCCTTTTGCTCAAAAGTGATCAACGTTTCGTTTTCGGAGTCTCTTTTGACAATCTCTTCGAGAGCTGTTTTCAGTCATTAACAGAGCTGTTCTGAAAGTGTCCAAGCGGCCTGTTCTTAGACTGGAGTGTTTTTTGCATTCGTTCTCAAGTTATATCAAACTATCAAAGTGTTGTTTTCTGCCTTTCACGAGCACATTTTGACTTGTTGTTGAATAATCCTATAATGTAACTCTAAATGACAATCAGAGCAACTTGAATTGCGTGTGTGCAGCCTTTTGCTCAAAAGTGATCAACGTTTCGTTTTCGGAGTCTCTTTTGACAATCTCTTCGAGAGCTGTTTTCAGTCATTAACAGAGCTGTTCTGAAAGTGTCCAAGCGGCCTGTTCTGAGAGTGGACTGTTTTTTGCATTCGTTCTCAAGTTCTATCAGTGTTGTTTTCTGCTTTTCTGGAGCACATTTTGACTTGTTGTTGAATAATCCTATAATGTAACTCTAAATGACAATCAGAGCAACTTGAATTGCGTGTGTGCAGCCTTTTGCTCAAAAGTGATCAACGCTTCGTTTTCGGAGTCTCTTTTGACAATCTCTTCGAGAGCTGTTTTCAGTCATTAACAGAGCTGTTCTGAAAGTGTCCAAGCGGCCTGTTCTTAGAGTGGACTGTTTTTTGCATTCGTTCTCAAGTTATATCAAACTATCAAAGTGTTGTTTTCTGCCTTTCACGAGCACATTTTGACTTGTTGTTGAATAATCCTATAATGTAACTCTAAATGACAATCAGAGCAACTTGAATTGCGTGTGTGCAGCCTTTTGCTCAAAAGTGATCAACGTTTCGTTTTCAGAGTCTCTTTTGACAATCTCTTCGAGAGCTGTTTTCAGTCATTAACAGAGCTGTTCTGAAAGTGTCCAAGCGGCCTGTTCTTAGAGTGGACTGTTTTTTGCATTCGTTCTCAAGTTATATCAAACTATCAAAGTGTTGTTTTCTGCCTTTCACGAGCACATTTTGACTTGTTGTTGAATAATCCTATAATGTAACTCTAAATGACAATCAGAGCAACTTGAATTGCGTGTGTGCAGCCTTTTGCTCAAAAGTGGTCAACGTTTCGTTTTCGGAGTCTCTTTTGACAATCTCTTCGAGAGCTGTTTTCAGTCATTAACAGAGCTGTTCTGAAAGTGTCCAAGCGGCCTGTTCTTAGAGTGGACTGTTTTTTGCATTCGTTCTCAAGTTATATCAAACTATCAAAGTGTTGTTTTCTGCCTTTCACGAGCACATTTTGACTTGTTGTTGAATAATCCTATAATGTAACTCTAAATGACAATCAGTGCAACTTGAATTGCGTGTGTGCAGCCTTTTGCTCAAAAGTGATCAACGTTTCGTTTTCAGAGTCTCTTTTGACAATCTCTTCGAGAGCTGTTTTCAGTCATTAACAGAGCTGTTCTGAAAGTGTCCAAGCGGCCTGTTCTTAGAGTGGACTGTTTTTTGCATTCGTTCTCAAGTTCTATCAGTGTTGTTTTCTGCTTTTCTGGAGCACATTTTGACTTGTTGCTGAATGCTCCTATAATGTAACTCTAAATGACAATCAGAGCAACTTGAATTGCGTGTGTGCAGCCTTTTGCTCAAAAGTGATCAACGTTTCGTTTTCGGAGTCTCTTTTGACAATCTCTTCGAGAGCTGTTTTCAGTCATTAACAGAGCTGTTCTGAAAGTGTCCAAGCGGCCTGTTCTTAGAGTGGAGTGTTTTTTGCATTCGTTCTCAAGTTATATCAAACTATCAAAGTGTTGTTTTCTGCCTTTCACGAGCACATTTTGACTTGTTGTTGAATAATCCTATAATGTAACTCTAAATGACAATCAGAGCAACTTGAATTGCGTGTGTGCAGCCTTTTGCTCAAAAGTGATCAACGTTTCGTTTTCAGAGTCTCTTTTGACAATCTCTTCGAGAGCTGTTTTCAGTCATTAACAGAGCTGTTCTGAAAGTGTCCAAGCGGCCTGTTCTGAGAGTGGACTGTTTTTTGCATTCGTTCTCAAGTTCTATCAGTGTTGTTTTCTGCTTTTCTGGAGCACATTTTGACTTGTTGCTGAATGCTCCTATAATGTAACTCTAAATGACAATCAGAGCAACTTGAATTGCGTGTGTGCAGCCTTTTGCTCAAAAGTGATCAACGTTTCGTTTTCGGAGTCTCTTTTGACAATCTCTTCGAGAGCTGTTTTCAGTCATTAACAGAGCTGTTCTGAAAGTGTCCAAGCGGCCTGTTCTTAGAGTGGACTGTTTTTTGCATTCGTTCTCAAGTTATATCAAACTATCAAAGTGTTGTTTTCTGCCTTTCACGAGCACATTTTGACTTGTTGTTGAATAATCCTATAATGTAACTCTAAATGACAATCAGAGCAACTTGAATTGCGTGTGTGCAGCCTTTTGCTCAAAAGTGATCAACGTTTCGTTTTCAGAGTCTCTTTTGACAATCTCTTCGAGAGCTGTTTTCAGTCATTAACAGAGCTGTTCTGAAAGTGTCCAAGCGGCCTGTTCTTAGAGTGGACTGTTTTTTGCATTCGTTCTCAAGTTATATCAAACTATCAAAGTGTTGTTTTCTGCCTTTCACGAGCACATTTTGACTTGTTGTTGAATAATCCTATAATGTAACTCTAAATGACAATCAGAGCAACTTGAATTGCGTGTGTGCAGCCTTTTGCTCAAAAGTGATCAACGTTTCGTTTTCGGAGTCTCTTTTGACAATCTCTTCGAGAGCTGTTTTCAGTCATTAACAGAGCTGTTCTGAAAGTGTCCAAGCGGCCTATTCTTAGAGTGGACTGTTTTTTGCATTCGTTCTCAAGTTATATCAAACTATCAAAGTGTTGTTTTCTGCCTTTCACGAGCACATTTTGACTTGTTGTTGAATAATCCTATAATGTAACTCTAAATGACAATCAGAGCAACTTGAATTGCGTGTGTGCAGCATTTTGCTCAAAAGTGATCAACGTTTCGTTTTCGGAGTCTCTTTTGACAATCTCTTCGAGAGCTGTTTTCAGTCATTAACAGAGCTGTTCTGAAAGTGTCCAAGCGGCCTGTTCTTAGAGTGGACTGTTTTTTGCATTCGTTCTCAAGTTATATCAAACTATCAAAGTGTTGTTTTCTGCCTTTCACGAGCACATTTTAACTTGTTGTTGAATAATCCTATAATGTAACTTTAAATGACAATCAGAGCAACTTGAATTGCGTGTGTGCAGCCTTTTGCTCAAAAGTGATCAACGTTTCGTTTTCGGAGTCTCTTTTGACAATCTCTTCGAGAGCTGTTTTCAGTCATTAACAGAGCTGTTCTGAAAGTGTCCAAGCGGCCTGTTCTTAGAGTGGAGTGTTTTTTGCATTCGTTCTCAAGTTATATCAAACTATCAAAGTGTTGTTTTCTGCCTTTCACGAGCACATTTTGACTTGTTGTTGAATAATCCTATAATGTAACTCTAAATGACAATCAGAGCAACTTGAATTGCGTGTGTGCAGCCTTTTGCTCAAAAGTGATCAACGTTTCGTTTTCAGAGTCTCTTTTGACAATCTCTTCGAGAGCTGTTTTCAGTCATTAACAGAGCTGTTCTGAAAGTGTCCAAGCGGCCTGTTCTTAGAGTGGACTGTTTTTTGCATTCGTTCTCAAGTTATATCAAACTATCAAAGTGTTGTTTTCTGCCTTTCACGAGCACATTTTGACTTGTTGTTGAATAATCCTATAATGTAACTCTAAATGACAATCAGAGCAACTTGAATTGCGTGTGTGCAGCCTTTTGCTCAAAAGTGATCAACGTTTCGTTTTCGGAGTCTCTTTTGACAATCTCTTCGAGAGCTGTTTTCAGTCATTAACAGAGCTGTTCTGAAAGTGTCCAAGCGGCCTGTTCTTAGAGTGGACTGTTTTTTGCATTCGTTCTCAAGTTATATCAAACTATCAAAGTGTTGTTTTCTGCCTTTCACGAGCACATTTTGACTTGTTGTTGAATAATCCTATAATGTTACTCTAAATGACAATCAGAGCAACTTGAATTGCGTGTGTGCAGCCTTTTGCTCAAAAGTAATCAACGTTTCGTTTTCAGAGTCTCTTTTGACAATCTCTTCGAGAGCTGTTTTCAGTCATTAACAGAGCTGTTCTGAAAGTGTCCAAGCGGCCTGTTCTGAGAGTGGACTGTTTTTGCATTCGTTCTCAAGTTCTATCAGTGTTGTTTTCTGCTTTTCTGGAGCACATTTTGACTTGTTGCTGAATGCTCCTATAATGTAACTCTAAATGACAATCAGAGCAACTTGAATTGCGTGTGTGCAGCCTTTTGCTCAAAAGTGATCAACGTTTCGTTTTCGGAGTCTCTTTTGACAATCTCTTCGAGAGCTGTTTTCAGTCATTAACAGAGCTGTTCTGAAAGTGTCCAAGCGGCCTGTTCTTAGAGTGGACTGTTTTTTGCATTCGTTCTCAAGTTATATCAAACTATCAAAGTGTTGTTTTCTGCCGTTCACGAGCACATTTTGACTTGTTGTTGAATAATCCTATAATGTAACTCTAAATGACAATCAGAGCAACTTGAATTGCGTGTGTGCAGCCTTTTGCTCAAAAGTGATCAACGTTTCGTTTTCGGAGTCTCTTTTGACAATCTCTTCGAGAGCTGTTTTCAGTCATTAACAGAGCTGTTCTGAAAGTGTCCAAGCGGCCTGTTCTGAGAGTGGACTGTTTTTTGCATTCGTTCTCAAGTTCTATCAGTGTTGTTTTCTGCTTTTCTGGAGCACATTTTGACTTGTTGCTGAATGCTCCTATAATGTAACTCTAAATGACAATCAGAGCAACTTGAATTGCGTGTGTGCAGCCTTTTGCTCAAAAGTGATCAACGTTTCGTTTTCGGAGTCTCTTTTGACAATCTCTTCGAGAGCTGTTTTCAGTCATTAACAGAGCTGTTCTGAAAGTGTCCAAGCGGCCTGTTCTTAGAGTGGACTGTTTTTTGCATTCGTTCTCAAGTTATATCAAACTATCAAAGTGTTGTTTTCTGCCGTTCACGAGCACATTTTGACTTGTTGTTGAATAATCCTATAATGTAACTCTAAATGACAATCAGAGCAACTTGAATTGCGTGTGTGCAGCCTTTTGCTCAAAAGTGATCAACGTTTCGTTTTCGGAGTCTCTTTTGACAATCTCTTCGAGAGCTGTTTTCAGTCATTAACAGAGCTGTTCTGAAAGTGTCCAAGCGGCCTGTTCTTAGAGTGGAGTGTTTTTTGCATTCGTTCTCAAGTTATATCAAACTATCAAAGTGTTGTTTTCTGCCTTTCACGAGCACATTTTGGCTTGTTGTTGAATAATCCTATAATGTAACTCTAAATGACAATCAGAGCAACTTGAATTGCGTGTGTGCAGCCTTTTGCTCAAAAGTGATCAAAGTTTCGTTTTCGGAGTCTCTTTTGACAATCTCTTCGAGAGCTGTTTTCAGTCATTAACAGAGCTGTTCTGAAAGTGTCCAAGCGGCCTATTCTTAGAGTGGACTGTTTTTTGCATTCGTTCTCAAGTTATATCAAACTATCAAAGTGTTGTTTTCTGCCTTTCACGAGCACATTTTGACTTGTTGTTGAATAATCCTATAATGTAACTCTAAATGACAATCAGAGCAACTTGAATTGCGTGTGTGCAGCATTTTGCTCAAAAGTGATCAACGTTTCGTTTTCGGAGTCTCTTTTGACAATCTCTTCGAGAGCTGTTTTCAGTCATTAACAGAGCTGTTCTGAAAGTGTCCAAGCGGCCTGTTCTTAGAGTGGACTGTTTTTTGCATTCGTTCTCAAGTTATATCAAACTATCAAAGTGTTGTTTTCTGCCTTTCACGAGCACATTTTAACTTGTTGTTGAATAATCCTATAATGTAACTTTAAATGACAATCAGAGCAACTTGAATTGCGTGTGTGCAGCCTTTTGCTCAAAAGTGATCAACGTTTCGTTTTCGGAGTCTCTTTTGACAATCTCTTCGAGAGCTGTTTTCAGTCATTAACAGAGCTGTTCTGAAAGTGTCCAAGCGGCCTGTTCTTAGAGTGGAGTGTTTTTTGCATTCGTTCTCAAGTTATATCAAACTATCAAAGTGTTGTTTTCTGCCTTTCACGAGCACATTTTGACTTGTTGTTGAATAATCCTATAATGTAACTCTAAATGACAATCAGAGCAACTTGAATTGCGTGTGTGCAGCCTTTTGCTCAAAAGTGATCAACGTTTCGTTTTCAGAGTCTCTTTTGACAATCTCTTCGAGAGCTGTTTTCAGTCATTAACAGAGCTGTTCTGAAAGTGTCCAAGCGGCCTGTTCTTAGAGTGGACTGTTTTTTGCATTCGTTCTCAAGTTATATCAAACTATCAAAGTGTTGTTTTCTGCCTTTCACGAGCACATTTTGACTTGTTGTTGAATAATCCTATAATGTAACTCTAAATGACAATCAGAGCAACTTGAATTGCGTGTGTGCAGCCTTTTGCTCAAAAGTGATCAACGTTTCGTTTTCGGAGTCTCTTTTGACAATCTCTTCGAGAGCTGTTTTCAGTCATTAACAGAGCTGTTCTGAAAGTGTCCAAGCGGCCTGTTCTTAGAGTGGACTGTTTTTTGCATTCGTTCTCAAGTTATATCAAACTATCAAAGTGTTGTTTTCTGCCTTTCACGAGCACATTTTGACTTGTTGTTGAATAATCCTATAATGTTACTCTAAATGACAATCAGAGCAACTTGAATTGCGTGTGTGCAGCCTTTTGCTCAAAAGTAATCAACGTTTCGTTTTCAGAGTCTCTTTTGACAATCTCTTCGAGAGCTGTTTTCAGTCATTAACAGAGCTGTTCTGAAAGTGTCCAAGCGGCCTGTTCTGAGAGTGGACTGTTTTTGCATTCGTTCTCAAGTTCTATCAGTGTTGTTTTCTGCTTTTCTGGAGCACATTTTGACTTGTTGCTGAATGCTCCTATAATGTAACTCTAAATGACAATCAGAGCAACTTGAATTGCGTGTGTGCAGCCTTTTGCTCAAAAGTGATCAACGTTTCGTTTTCGGAGTCTCTTTTGACAATCTCTTCGAGAGCTGTTTTCAGTCATTAACAGAGCTGTTCTGAAAGTGTCCAAGCGGCCTGTTCTTAGAGTGGACTGTTTTTTGCATTCGTTCTCAAGTTATATCAAACTATCAAAGTGTTGTTTTCTGCCGTTCACGAGCACATTTTGACTTGTTGTTGAATAATCCTATAATGTAACTCTAAATGACAATCAGAGCAACTTGAATTGCGTGTGTGCAGCCTTTTGCTCAAAAGTGATCAACGTTTCGTTTTCGGAGTCTCTTTTGACAATCTCTTCGAGAGCTGTTTTCAGTCATTAACAGAGCTGTTCTGAAAGTGTCCAAGCGGCCTGTTCTGAGAGTGGACTGTTTTTTGCATTCGTTCTCAAGTTCTATCAGTGTTGTTTTCTGCTTTTCTGGAGCACATTTTGACTTGTTGCTGAATGCTCCTATAATGTAACTCTAAATGACAATCAGAGCAACTTGAATTGCGTGTGTGCAGCCTTTTGCTCAAAAGTGATCAACGTTTCGTTTTCGGAGTCTCTTTTGACAATCTCTTCGAGAGCTGTTTTCAGTCATTAACAGAGCTGTTCTGAAAGTGTCCAAGCGGCCTGTTCTTAGAGTGGACTGTTTTTTGCATTCGTTCTCAAGTTATATCAAACTATCAAAGTGTTGTTTTCTGCCGTTCACGAGCACATTTTGACTTGTTGTTGAATAATCCTATAATGTAACTCTAAATGACAATCAGAGCAACTTGAATTGCGTGTGTGCAGCCTTTTGCTCAAAAGTGATCAACGTTTCGTTTTCGGAGTCTCTTTTGACAATCTCTTCGAGAGCTGTTTTCAGTCATTAACAGAGCTGTTCTGAAAGTGTCCAAGCGGCCTGTTCTTAGAGTGGAGTGTTTTTTGCATTCGTTCTCAAGTTATATCAAACTATCAAAGTGTTGTTTTCTGCCTTTCACGAGCACATTTTGGCTTGTTGTTGAATAATCCTATAATGTAACTCTAAATGACAATCAGAGCAACTTGAATTGCGTGTGTGCAGCCTTTTGCTCAAAAGTGATCAAAGTTTCGTTTTCGGAGTCTCTTTTGACAATCTCTTCGAGAGCTGTTTTCAGTCATTAACAGAGCTGTTCTGAAAGTGTCCAAGCGGCCTATTCTTAGAGTGGACTGTTTTTTGCATTCGTTCTCAAGTTATATCAAACTATCAAAGTGTTGTTTTCTGCCTTTCACGAGCACATTTTGACTTGTTGTTGAATAATCCTATAATGTAACTCTAAATGACAATCAGAGCAACTTGAATTGCGTGTGTGCAGCATTTTGCTCAAAAGTGATCAACGTTTCGTTTTCGGAGTCTCTTTTGACAATCTCTTCGAGAGCTGTTTTCAGTCATTAACAGAGCTGTTCTGAAAGTGTCCAAGCGGCCTGTTCTTAGAGTGGACTGTTTTTTGCATTCGTTCTCAAGTTATATCAAACTATCAAAGTGTTGTTTTCTGCCTTTCACGAGCACATTTTGACTTGTTGTTGAATAATCCTATAATGTAACTCTAAATGACAATCAGAGCAACTTGAATTGCGTGTGTGCAGCATTTTGCTCAAAAGTGATCAACGTTTCGTTTTCGGAGTCTCTTTTGACAATCTCTTCGAGAGCTGTTTTCAGTCATTAACAGAGCTGTTCTGAAAGTGTCCAAGCGGCCTGTTCTTAGAGTGGACTGTTTTTTGCATTCGTTCTCAAGTTATATCAAACTATCAAAGTGTTGTTTTCTGCCTTTCACGAGCACATTTTAACTTGTTGTTGAATAATCCTATAATGTAACTTTAAATGACAATCAGAGCAACTTGAATTGCGTGTGTGCAGCCTTTTGCTCAAAAGTGATCAACGTTTCGTTTTCGGAGTCTCTTTTGACAATCTCTTCGAGAGCTGTTTTCAGTCATTAACAGAGCTGTTCTGAAAGTGTCCAAGCGGCCTGTTCTTAGAGTGGAGTGTTTTTGCATTCGTTCTCAAGTTATATCAAACTATCAAAGTGTTGTTTTCTGCCTTTCACGAGCACATTTTGACTTGTTGTTGAATAATCCTATAATGTAACTCTAAATGACAATCAGAGCAACTTGAATTGCGTGTGTGCAGCCTTTTGCTCAAAAGTGATCAACGTTTCGTTTTCAGAGTCTCTTTTGACAATCTCTTCGAGAGCTGTTTTCAGTCATTAACAGAGCTGTTCTGAAAGTGTCCAAGCGGCCTGTTCTTAGAGTGGACTGTTTTTTGCATTCGTTCTCAAGTTATATCAAACTATCAAAGTGTTGTTTTCTGCCTTTCACGAGCACATTTTGACTTGTTGTTGAATAATCCTATAATGTAACTCTAAATGACAATCAGAGCAACTTGAATTGCGTGTGTGCAGCCTTTTGCTCAAAAGTGATCAACGTTTCGTTTTCGGAGTCTCTTTTGACAATCTCTTCGAGAGCTGTTTTCAGTCATTAACAGAGCTGTTCTGAAAGTGTCCAAGCGGCCTGTTCTTAGAGTGGACTGTTTTTTGCATTCGTTCTCAAGTTATATCAAACTATCAAAGTGTTGTTTTCTGCCTTTCACGAGCACATTTGGACTTGTTGTTGAATAATCCTATAATGTTACTCTAAATGACAATCAGAGCAACTTGAATTGCGTGTGTGCAGCCTTTTGCTCAAAAGTAATCAACGTTTCGTTTTCAGAGTCTCTTTTGACAATCTCTTCGAGAGCTGTTTTCAGTCATTAACAGAGCTGTTCTGAAAGTGTCCAAGCGGCCTGTTCTGAGAGTGGACTGTTTTTGCATTCGTTCTCAAGTTCTATCAGTGTTGTTTTCTGCTTTTCTGGAGCACATTTTGACTTGTTGCTGAATGCTCCTATAATGTAACTCTAAATGACAATCAGAGCAACTTGAATTGCGTGTGTGCAGCCTTTTGCTCAAAAGTGATCAACGTTTCGTTTTCGGAGTCTCTTTTGACAATCTCTTCGAGAGCTGTTTTCAGTCATTAACAGAGCTGTTCTGAAAGTGTCCAAGCGGCCTGTTCTTAGAGTGGACTGTTTTTTGCATTCGTTCTCAAGTTATATCAAACTATCAAAGTGTTGTTTTCTGCCGTTCACGAGCACATTTTGACTTGTTGTTGAATAATCCTATAATGTAACTCTAAATGACAATCAGAGCAACTTGAATTGCGTGTGTGCAGCATTTTGCTCAAAAGTGATCAACGTTTCGTTTTCGGAGTCTCTTTTGACAATCTCTTCGAGAGCTGTTTTCAGTCATTAACAGAGCTGTTCTGAAAGTGTCCAAGCGGCCTGTTCTGAGAGTGGACTGTTTTTTGCATTCGTTCTCAAGTTATATCAAACTATCAAAGTGTTGTTTTCTGCCTTTCACGAGCACATTTTAACTTGTTGTTGAATAATCCTATAATGTAACTTTAAATGACAATCAGAGCAACTTGAATTGCGTGTGTGCAGCCTTTTGCTCAAAAGTGATCAACGTTTCGTTTTCGGAGTCTCTTTTGACAATCTCTTCGAGAGCTGTTTTCAGTCATTAACAGAGCTGTTCTGAAAGTGTCCAAGCGGCCTGTTCTTAGAGTGGAGTGTTTTTTGCATTCGTTCTCAAGTTATATCAAACTATCAAAGTGTTGTTTTCTGCCTTTCACGAGCACATTTTGACTTGTTGTTGAATAATCCTATAATGTAACTCTAAATGACAATCAGAGCAACTTGAATTGCGTGTGTGCAGCCTTTTGCTCAAAAGTGATCAACGTTTCGTTTTCAGAGTCTCTTTTGACAATCTCTTCGAGAGCTGTTTTCAGTCATTAACAGAGCTGTTCTGAAAGTGTCCAAGCGGCCTGTTCTTAGAGTGGACTGTTTTTTGCATTCGTTCTCAAGTTATATCAAACTATCAAAGTGTTGTTTTCTGCCTTTCACGAGCACATTTTGACTTGTTGTTGAATAATCCTATAATGTAACTCTAAATGACAATCAGAGCAACTTGAATTGCGTGTGTGCAGCCTTTTGCTCAAAAGTGATCAACGTTTCGTTTTCGGAGTCTCTTTTGACAATCTCTTCGAGAGCTGTTTTCAGTCATTAACAGAGCTGTTCTGAAAGTGTCCAAGCGGCCTGTTCTTAGAGTGGACTGTTTTTTGCATTCGTTCTCAAGTTATATCAAACTATCAAAGTGTTGTTTTCTGCCTTTCACGAGCACATTTTGACTTGTTGTTGAATAATCCTATAATGTTACTCTAAATGACAATCAGAGCAACTTGAATTGCGTGTGTGCAGCCTTTTGCTCAAAAGTAATCAACGTTTCGTTTTCAGAGTCTCTTTTGACAATCTCTTCGAGAGCTGTTTTCAGTCATTAACAGAGCTGTTCTGAAAGTGTCCAAGCGGCCTGTTCTGAGAGTGGACTGTTTTTGCATTCGTTCTCAAGTTCTATCAGTGTTGTTTTCTGCTTTTCTGGAGCACATTTTGACTTGTTGCTGAATGCTCCTATAATGTAACTCTAAATGACAATCAGAGCAACTTGAATTGCGTGTGTGCAGCCTTTTGCTCAAAAGTGATCAACGTTTCGTTTTCGGAGTCTCTTTTGACAATCTCTTCGAGAGCTGTTTTCAGTCATTAACAGAGCTGTTCTGAAAGTGTCCAAGCGGCCTGTTCTTAGAGTGGACTGTTTTTTGCATTCGTTCTCAAGTTATATCAAACTATCAAAGTGTTGTTTTCTGCCATTCACGAGCACATTTTGACTTGTTGTTGAATAATCCTATAATGTAACTCTAAATGACAATCAGAGCAACTTGAATTGCGTGTGTGCAGCATTTTGCTCAAAAGTGATCAACGTTTCGTTTTCGGAGTCTCTTTTGACAATCTCTTCGAGAGCTGTTTTCAGTCATTAACAGAGCTGTTCTGAAAGTGTCCAAGCGGCCTGTTCTGAGAGTGGACTGTTTTTTGCATTCGTTCTCAAGTTCTATCAGTGTTGTTTTCTGCTTTTCTGGAGCACATTTTGACTTGTTGTTGAATAATCCTATAATGTAACTCTAAATGACAATCAGAGCAACTTGAATTGCGTGTGTGCAGCCTTTTGCTCAAAAGTGATCAACGCTTCGTTTTCGGAGTCTCTTTTGACAATCTCTTCGAGAGCTGTTTTCAGTCATTAACAGAGCTGTTCTGAAAGTGTCCAAGCGGCCTGTTCTTAGAGTGGACTGTTTTTTGCATTCGTTCTCAAGTTATATCAAACTATCAAAGTGTTGTTTTCTGCCTTTCACGAGCACATTTTGACTTGTTGTTGAATAATCCTATAATGTAACTCTAAATGACAATCAGAGCAACTTGAATTGCGTGTGTGCAGCCTTTTGCTCAAAAGTGATCAACGTTTCGTTTTCAGAGTCTCTTTTGACAATCTCTTCGAGAGCTGTTTTCAGTCATTAACAGAGCTGTTCTGAAAGTGTCCAAGCGGCCTGTTCTTAGAGTGGACTGTTTTTTGCATTCGTTCTCAAGTTATATCAAACTATCAAAGTGTTGTTTTCTGCCTTTCACGAGCACATTTTGACTTGTTGTTGAATAATCCTATAATGTAACTCTAAATGACAATCAGAGCAACTTGAATTGCGTGTGTGCAGCCTTTTGCTCAAAAGTGGTCAACGTTTCGTTTTCGGAGTCTCTTTTGACAATCTCTTCGAGAGCTGTTTTCAGTCATTAACAGAGCTGTTCTGAAAGTGTCCAAGCGGCCTGTTCTTAGAGTGGACTGTTTTTTGCATTCGTTCTCAAGTTATATCAAACTATCAAAGTGTTGTTTTCTGCCTTTCACGAGCACATTTTGACTTGTTGTTGAATAATCCTATAATGTAACTCTAAATGACAATCAGTGCAACTTGAATTGCGTGTGTGCAGCCTTTTGCTCAAAAGTGATCAACGTTTCGTTTTCAGAGTCTCTTTTGACAATCTCTTCGAGAGCTGTTTTCAGTCATTAACAGAGCTGTTCTGAAAGTGTCCAAGCGGCCTGTTCTTAGAGTGGACTGTTTTTTGCATTCGTTCTCAAGTTCTATCAGTGTTGTTTTCTGCTTTTCTGGAGCACATTTTGACTTGTTGCTGAATGCTCCTATAATGTAACTCTAAATGACAATCAGAGCAACTTGAATTGCGTGTGTGCAGCCTTTTGCTCAAAAGTGATCAACGTTTCGTTTTCGGAGTCTCTTTTGACAATCTCTTCGAGAGCTGTTTTCAGTCATTAACAGAGCTGTTCTGAAAGTGTCCAAGCGGCCTGTTCTTAGAGTGGAGTGTTTTTTGCATTCGTTCTCAAGTTATATCAAACTATCAAAGTGTTGTTTTCTGCCTTTCACGAGCACATTTTGACTTGTTGTTGAATAATCCTATAATGTAACTCTAAATGACAATCAGAGCAACTTGAATTGCGTGTGTGCAGCCTTTTGCTCAAAAGTGATCAACGTTTCGTTTTCAGAGTCTCTTTTGACAATCTCTTCGAGAGCTGTTTTCAGTCATTAACAGAGCTGTTCTGAAAGTGTCCAAGCGGCCTGTTCTGAGAGTGGACTGTTTTTTGCATTCGTTCTCAAGTTCTATCAGTGTTGTTTTCTGCTTTTCTGGAGCACATTTTGACTTGTTGCTGAATGCTCCTATAATGTAACTCTAAATGACAATCAGAGCAACTTGAATTGCGTGTGTGCAGCCTTTTGCTCAAAAGTGATCAACGTTTCGTTTTCGGAGTCTCTTTTGACAATCTCTTCGAGAGCTGTTTTCAGTCATTAACAGAGCTGTTCTGAAAGTGTCCAAGCGGCCTGTTCTTAGAGTGGACTGTTTTTTGCATTCGTTCTCAAGTTATATCAAACTATCAAAGTGTTGTTTTCTGCCTTTCACGAGCACATTTTGACTTGTTGTTGAATAATCCTATAATGTAACTCTAAATGACAATCAGAGCAACTTGAATTGCGTGTGTGCAGCCTTTTGCTCAAAAGTGATCAACGTTTCGTTTTCAGAGTCTCTTTTGACAATCTCTTCGAGAGCTGTTTTCAGTCATTAACAGAGCTGTTCTGAAAGTGTCCAAGCGGCCTGTTCTTAGAGTGGACTGTTTTTTGCATTCGTTCTCAAGTTATATCAAACTATCAAAGTGTTGTTTTCTGCCTTTCACGAGCACATTTTGACTTGTTGTTGAATAATCCTATAATGTAACTCTAAATGACAATCAGAGCAACTTGAATTGCGTGTGTGCAGCCTTTTGCTCAAAAGTGATCAACGTTTCGTTTTCGGAGTCTCTTTTGACAATCTCTTCGAGAGCTGTTTTCAGTCATTAACAGAGCTGTTCTGAAAGTGTCCAAGCGGCCTATTCTTAGAGTGGACTGTTTTTTGCATTCGTTCTCAAGTTATATCAAACTATCAAAGTGTTGTTTTCTGCCTTTCACGAGCACATTTTGACTTGTTGTTGAATAATCCTATAATGTAACTCTAAATGACAATCAGAGCAACTTGAATTGCGTGTGTGCAGCATTTTGCTCAAAAGTGATCAACGTTTCGTTTTCGGAGTCTCTTTTGACAATCTCTTCGAGAGCTGTTTTCAGTCAATTAACAGAGCTGTTCTGAAAGTGTCCAAGCGGCCTGTTCTTAGAGTGGACTGTTTTTTGCATTCGTTCTCAAGTTATATCAAACTATCAAAGTGTTGTTTTCTGCCTTTCACGAGCACATTTTAACTTGTTGTTGAATAATCCTATAATGTAACTTTAAATGACAATCAGAGCAACTTGAATTGCGTGTGTGCAGCCTTTTGCTCAAAAGTGATCAACGTTTCGTTTTCGGAGTCTCTTTTGACAATCTCTTCGAGAGCTGTTTTCAGTCATTAACAGAGCTGTTCTGAAAGTGTCCAAGCGGCCTGTTCTTAGAGTGGAGTGTTTTTTGCATTCGTTCTCAAGTTATATCAAACTATCAAAGTGTTGTTTTCTGCCTTTCACGAGCACATTTTGACTTGTTGTTGAATAATCCTATAATGTAACTCTAAATGACAATCAGAGCAACTTGAATTGCGTGTGTGCAGCCTTTTGCTCAAAAGTGATCAACGTTTCGTTTTCAGAGTCTCTTTTGACAATCTCTTCGAGAGCTGTTTTCAGTCATTAACAGAGCTGTTCTGAAAGTGTCCAAGCGGCCTGTTCTTAGAGTGGACTGTTTTTTGCATTCGTTCTCAAGTTATATCAAACTATCAAAGTGTTGTTTTCTGCCTTTCACGAGCACATTTTGACTTGTTGTTGAATAATCCTATAATGTAACTCTAAATGACAATCAGAGCAACTTGAATTGCGTGTGTGCAGCCTTTTGCTCAAAAGTGATCAACGTTTCGTTTTCGGAGTCTCTTTTGACAATCTCTTCGAGAGCTGTTTTCAGTCATTAACAGAGCTGTTCTGAAAGTGTCCAAGCGGCCTGTTCTTAGAGTGGACTGTTTTTTGCATTCGTTCTCAAGTTATATCAACTATCAAAGTGTTGTTTTCTGCCTTTCACGAGCACATTTTGACTTGTTGTTGAATAATCCTATAATGTTACTCTAAATGACAATCAGAGCAACTTGAATTGCGTGTGTGCAGCCTTTTGCTCAAAAGTAATCAACGTTTCGTTTTCAGAGTCTCTTTTGACAATCTCTTCGAGAGCTGTTTTCAGTCATTAACAGAGCTGTTCTGAAAGTGTCCAAGCGGCCTGTTCTGAGAGTGGACTGTTTTTGCATTCGTTCTCAAGTTCTATCAGTGTTGTTTTCTGCTTTTCTGGAGCACATTTTGACTTGTTGCTGAATGCTCCTATAATGTAACTCTAAATGACAATCAGAGCAACTTGAATTGCGTGTGTGCAGCCTTTTGCTCAAAAGTGATCAACGTTTCGTTTTCGGAGTCTCTTTTGACAATCTCTTCGAGAGCTGTTTTCAGTCATTAACAGAGCTGTTCTGAAAGTGTCCAAGCGGCCTGTTCTTAGAGTGGACTGTTTTTTGCATTCGTTCTCAAGTTATATCAAACTATCAAAGTGTTGTTTTCTGCCGTTCACGAGCACATTTTGACTTGTTGTTGAATAATCCTATAATGTAACTCTAAATGACAATCAGAGCAACTTGAATTGCGTGTGTGCAGCCTTTTGCTCAAAAGTGATCAACGTTTCGTTTTCGGAGTCTCTTTTGACAATCTCTTCGAGAGCTGTTTTCAGTCATTAACAGAGCTGTTCTGAAAGTGTCCAAGCGGCCTGTTCTGAGAGTGGACTGTTTTTTGCATTCGTTCTCAAGTTCTATCAGTGTTGTTTTCTGCTTTTCTGGAGCACATTTTGACTTGTTGCTGAATGCTCCTATAATGTAACTCTAAATGACAATCAGAGCAACTTGAATTGCGTGTGTGCAGCCTTTTGCTCAAAAGTGATCAACGTTTCGTTTTCGGAGTCTCTTTTGACAATCTCTTCGAGAGCTGTTTTCAGTCATTAACAGAGCTGTTCTGAAAGTGTCCAAGCGGCCTGTTCTTAGAGTGGACTGTTTTTTGCATTCGTTCTCAAGTTATATCAAACTATCAAAGTGTTGTTTTCTGCCGTTCACGAGCACATTTTGACTTGTTGTTGAATAATCCTATAATGTAACTCTAAATGACAATCAGAGCA